>NW_027328407.1:555000-630000 GCF_034638445.1 Ciconia boyciana
GCCCAAATGTGCCCCAGCTGAGGTGCTGCAGCCCAGACATGCACTGATGCCTTCAGCCTGGGGCACAGAGAGGAGGAGCTGGGGCTGTGTGTGCAATCTCTTCATTCCACTTTGAGGGAAGAACAGCTGAGGCCTGTTGGGACAGCTCACATGGCTGGGCTGCTGTGATGGGTGGGTACAGGATGATCAGGAGGCCAGAAAGGTCAGGAGGGAAGTGTCCTCAGTGTGAAGGAGCTGCTTAGGTGTGTGGAGCTCCTCTATGGGATGAACATGTTGGGTGAGGGTCAGAGGAGAGGCTGGTAAGGGTGACATTTTGGTGGGAGACAAAGAACCCATTGAAGTCCCCCTGTGGACTTTAATTACCCTGGCATTCACTGGGAGGGGACCACAACAGCCTGCAAACAGTCCTGGAGCTTTCTGGAGGGGCTTGGTCAAGACACAGCTTGGGACACAGATCTTTATAGCACAGCTGCCACATTGGTCATCAATGGTGATGCTCATCTGCATCTGTTCCTCTCAAAGAAGGAAGAACTGTACATGGATGTGAAAACCAGTGTCAGCCTTGGCTGTCATGAGCATGGAATAGTGGGGTCTCACCTCGCAAGGGGAAGGAGACTAGAAGAGTGCAGATGCCAGACCTCAGAGGAGCAGGCTTTGGCCTGGTCTTGCAAATTTAGTGGGGGAGCCCACGTGAGCAGCAGAGAAGGGCAGCAGAGCTCACTACAGCTGTGGTCTGACAAAAAGACAAAATGAAGATAATGTGTGGCTGGATTTCCTAAATTTTGGTGTAGATAGGTGTGAGGTGCTCTTGGCTTTTGTCTTCACCAGTAAGGTCTCCCAGTTCCATGTGCCCCAGGCAAATGCAGCAGTGGATGGAGGTCAAGTCAGGGGTTACTTAGGTAAGCTCAACCCTTCATAGTCCATTGGACCAGATGGGATGAATCCCAGGATGTTTAGAGACCAGGCCGATGTCATAGCAGGGCTGCTCTGATACATTGTGGAAGGTCATCAGGACTGGAGAAAGCAAAAAGCCAGTCCTGCATACATCTTCTAAAAAGACCCAAGGACTGAGCAGGGGAGTTATAGGCTGCAGCGACAGAGGCCAGGAGCTGTGTGGCTGGGCAGCAGCTCTGTGGAAATGGCTCTGGTGGTGCTTGAGTTTCATGAGGAAAAAGAGGAGCCAGCAGTGAAGGCGGCCAACAGCATCCTGGGCTGTGTGAGCAGGAGCACAGCCAGAAGGAGTGATTATCCCCCTCTGCTCAGCACCTTTTACACCACACCCTGCCCGATGACAGAGAGACAATGGCAAACAGGAACCAGATCACTGGAGGGCTGCTAAGGTGGTAACCCTCCAATTATCCTTCAAGTGTTTCTGTGATTTCCCTAAGAATGTCAGTATCTACAACAACAAACACAACAACAAAAGCATTAATCTGCCTCAATATACGTATGTGCAGCAGAGCAATCTGCATCTGTGGTAGCCCCTCTGAGCAATTCCAATGGAATCAGTATTTGCAATATACAGCGTGATACCCAATCCACCAGTACATATCTGAAGTGGTTCAGATGAAGGGTGGTCTTGCAAAAGTCACCCCTTTGTGTCCCCAGGTGGCATGGACACGGCTGGTTTTCCTCTCCAGAGAGTGGCAGAGGCTGGATCCCCTTCTCAGGACAGATTCCTTGCCAGGAAGCCACAGGCATGGGGCTAGCTCACCTGGTTCTTACTGGCACTTCACTCAGCATCTGTTCTCATATATTTGGTGCATTTCTGTGACTGCTCTTTCTGCACAGACAGTCATAAAGAGACAGCCATTTCATAAAAGGTAGTGTACAACAGGCCCTGTTGTGGCCAGGAAAGCTCACCGTGAGCTCTGGAGGCAGCAAGGAAGATTGTAAAAAGCATCTGGAAGATCCAAAATGCTCAAGGCCTCTTCTGAAGAGTGAGTGACCATAAGCAGTAGTGCTTGGCCATGTGTAGGTGTGGGAGAGAGGGTTGGGGGATGTCAGTGAGAAACAAGGGGATGGCTGGTGGCATTAGCAAATGCTCAAAACCATGTGTGAAACCAGCAATGGAAAGCAGGGGATGTCTGTGGGTGGAGGGTGATGAAGAGGATAGCCCTGGAATGCAACAGGAAGGAAGGTCCCTCCTGTGCCAATCAGCGATGATGAAGATGTTTCCATCTTGTGTGCATGCCTCAGCCTGACAGATGGGGAAAGCCCACTGCTGGGGTGGCTGTGCTCAGTCATCTACATGAGCTCACCGTGCTGACCAGCACCCTTGGATGCAACCTCTCCAGTCCCACGGACTGGTAAGGGTGTAGTTTGCTCAAGTAACCCCTGGCTTGATCCCCATCCACCCCTGGTTGTTCTCCTCCAGAGTACTGCTTCAAAGCCCAAAGGCCTGGGAGACCTTGCTGATATAACTGAGGGAAAGAGGACATAGAGTATCTCAAATCTATCTACACCTACTCTGACTAAATTCAGCAGTGATCCCACATTCTCTCTCTTTCTTCTTTAACTGTTCCTGATGTAGTAACAGCTCATCTTGGTTCCTGTTGCATTCACTTTCCAGTTTCAACTGAGTTTATATAAGGATCATTGCTGTGCTTGAAGGATGCTGTCTTTGAAGACAAGATGTATCCAGGCACATTGGGAAAATGATTGGTCTGTTCCTTGACTGTATCATCATGGGCGTAAGTAAAGACCCCAGTGTGATGTGCTTCGTGTTCACGCAATGCCTGCAGGTATTGGGTAGAGGAGGGACAGACCTTGCCTCTCTGATGGCATTTGATGACCGATGCCCCTGACTGATGGCAACAGTCAATGGCACACAGGCAGCAAATCGCACTCCCTGTGATGCTGTCTGGGGTGTCTGTCACACACACGCTCTGAATGGGAATTGCTTTCCTGTAAGTCCTCTGCTGTTCCTGCAAGCCCTGGCATCTCCTGAAGCTCTGTGGGCCTGGATTTGAACATTAAATTGAGTAGCTGCCCTAAATTCTGTTAGGCGATGTGGGGATGACCATGAGAAACCTGCCAGTGGAGTCAGTGGAGATCTGGTAAATACAGCAGAAGGAGAAGAAAGAGGCTGAGCTCTCCCTATGGCACATGACTCCAACTGTTCAGATGAATGCCTCTAGAAGCTGCCCTGAGCATAACGAGTTCAGCTGCCCATAATTTGGCAACCTTTCAGATGGCCAAAGAAAATTCTCAACAGCCTCCAAGAGGATGCCCCCAGATGATGCCCTGTCTCTATGACCTGCTCCATTTCAGTTTACGGTTCCCTGCACATGTCTTTGACTACTTCTGGCACCTCAAATGTCAGCAGACATTTGCATCTCACTCCTAGCATCCCTCTCCATTGATGAGCATGGGAGCTGAGAGAAGGAGCTCACATGCAGGTGCCCATTTTGTGCACAGCTGGACTGAGGTGAGGAAATCCCAACGCCTGTGGGTTTTGTGGCAGGCATGGGAGGAGGCTGACTCCCCTTCCAGCACCAGGACTACATACACAGGATGAGATGTTCCATTGACTCAGCTGAATCCCTTCCCTCAGAACAGGTAAAGGAGACCCCTTCCATGTCACTGTCCAGGTGTCCTGTCTAATGATGGAACAAGGAAAGGTGATTCTCATGCCCAAATCTTTTCCTCATTGCAGAAATGACAGTGCCGGAAGGAAGTGTCTCTCCCCAGCTGAGGGAGGGAACATGAGTGCTGACTTCAGCCTGTTTCCCAGCAGGTTCCCCTGCAGCCCCAGGGACACCTGGAGGGAGCCCAGAGGGGCAGAGAAAGTGCTGCCTTGGGCTGGTCCTCTGCTGCTGAGCTGGGCTGGGCTCCTGGGATGGAGGGAGCTCATGGCAAGCGGGCAGCGCTGCAGAGAGACAGCTCTGCCCAGGAGCAGCTCCTCTGCAAAGGGCAGCCGGGCTGAGGGCACTGCCTGCAGGTGCAGAGGGGAGAGGAGCAAGGGAGAGAGAGGTTAAAGGCAGTCTGGAGTGGGATGATGGTGAGAGCTCATTCAAAGATAATTCTTCACAGACAGTAAGTCTGTGGCTGCAGGGCAATGCATCTGCAGATCCTGGAGAGATCTCCTAAAGCTGGCACATCCCACAGCCTATAGGATGTGTAAGTACAACTCTCAGAGATTCTCGTGTGTAGAGGAGGAGGAGGATGTGCTCTCAAGAAGGGATTGCGTGCTGCACCATCAGAGGGACAGGGCATGATGGCTGCTTTCTCCCACGGATGGCTTCAGGGGCGTGAAGCCGGGTGTGCATCTGGGGGTGCCCAGGGTTGTCCTTCAGAGCAGGGTCCCTGTGCCCCAGGGGCTGTGTGTTGGGCAGGGACTCTGCCTCCTGCCAGGGTCAGCACTCAGCCTGCCCGGGGTGCTCCCCAATGAGCTGTGGGGAGAAGCTGTGGGTGGAAGGAGTGACTCCCAGCAAGGCAGGGTCTTCATGCTGTCAAGGGAGTGCTGCATAGGTCAGGGCTGCTCACAGCTCCAGATCACCCCCAGGATATTTCCAAGGAGATGTCTCAAGGAGAAGATCAAGACAAGAATTGCTATTAAGTTAAGGAGCTTTCCTGAGTCTGCTTTTCAGTTTCCTATGCCAGGGAGATGGGGGGCAGGGGGGGCGGTGGAGGAGGAAGAGAAAAGGATAAAAGCAAAAGGAGGTCTCAAGTTTTAACAAGTCACTGAGACTCCTGAACTTCAACCTTGAGTGATCAGTAGGTCTGCCAGAAACCTCATAACATGCCTTCAGCTGCTCCTCTGCCTATGGACAGCACCAGCATCACCTCTGCTGGGCCCATCAGGGTGTTTCTTACCTGCCCTTTTCCACCTGCAAACAGGACCATGCATGCAGCCAGTGCCATGCAAACAGGCAGGTTTCTGTAGGGCCAGGGTGAGTGCACAGAGGTTGGGATGGCATCTGTGAGTGCTGACAGGGAAAAGACATGGGACAGGGAAACACCTCCCAGGAGGAAAATCACCAGGCAGCAGAGATACGATCAGGGAATGAGAGGAAATGAAAACCAGAAATGTTGTGGGAGGGAGAATTCAGAAATCTCCCTATGATCCCCTCCACTGCAGACCCCTTCCTCTGAGCAAGCCCCCTGCCTCCTGTCCCACCAGCAAAGCCTCTAACCTCACTGCCATGGGGCACAAGGCATTAGCTGTCCCCTCTGCAGCCAGAGCTCCAGCAGAGCCATCCTGCAGCTCTCCAGCTTTGTGTCCATGTCCCTCTGCAGAGCACAGGGCTGAGAGCAGCTGCCTGGCAATGTTGGTGTCTGGGAGGTGTTGTGCACAGCTGGGTGAGGGTAACGCTGTCCTGAGTGCCCGGCTGCCTCTCCACTTGCCTCTCTAAGCTCACTGCATTTTTCCTTGTTTCTCCACTTGTCCATGTTATCGTTAGTGTTACCTTGTTCTCGCTGTCAGGCTGTCTGGGGATGGGAGTTTCAGCTGCAGAGTCACACACTGATCTTGTGTGTCCTTCCATGCAGGTGTGTCCGTGGGAACAAGTGACCCAGGTTTCCTTTAAGCTGTGGGGCTGTGGGCCATGCAGTCTGGGCATCCCAGGAATGAGGTGACTCTCCCTTACTCAGATGCCATCATTAGGACACTTGGGTATCTCGTTGGGTTGTCATTCCCAGCTGTGACCTTCTCTCTAGGATGCAAACCTGTCCTATAGCATCTTGTTGTTATCTGAAAGCCCCACGTAGAAGCGCAGACACGCTATGACAGAGAAAATGCTGTTGGGTTGGTGAAATGAGCCATGTGTGTCCTTGGCTAGAAGTGGGGTGCTGAGACCTTGGGAAAGGGTGAGACATTTAGTGGTCTGTGGTGGGTCCCTCTGCTCTCAGCAATGCCTGGTGGTTTTCAAGGGTAACATGGGTGTCTGATCACCCTCCATCTCGGAAAGGTGCAAGCCCAGAGAAACTGGGAAATCGACAGAGGGACAGACCAGCTCCCCTCACTCTGCACTAACCCACAGGCAATCCTCTTGCCTCGCAGAACTCGCTCTGTTCTCCCTGAGGCAGCAGAAATGCTGAGGGTTTCTGACATCCAAGAATACTCGCCAGGGGAGGTGGGGGGGCAGCTGTAAAAAACCCTAGAACTCTTGAACTGACTTTACTGTTCCTGTTCCTTAGCACTGGCAGTGCAGATGCTGACAGGACCTTCTGCGTTAGCAGTGGTTTCACAGGAGAAAGTTGAACACCAGGACTGGTCCCTGCCCCTACCCACTTCTGCAGAGTGTGGCTGACTTATCAAGAGCGCTTGGGCAGATGCCCTGCTCTTCATCGCCCACACAGCCAGCACCAAGGAGGGCTCCAGGCAAAGATTTGAAGGAAGGTGTCCTAGAAAAAGGAAAAAGTGTCTGGGTGTAGCAGGGGGAGGGTCTATGGGAAATGGCTTTGATTTTGGTCTGAGAAGTCTCCCCTAACTTGTCACTGTCTTTGTCTCATATTACAATGCCCATGCCCAGAGGCAGCAAATGTCCAACAGCAGCCCCACCACCCAGTTCCTCCTCCTGGCGTTTGCAGACACACGGGAGCTGCAGCTCTTGCACTTCTGGCTCTTCCTGGGCATCTACCTGGCTGCCTTCCTGGGCAACGGTCTCGTCATCACTGCCATAGCCTGCGACCACCGCCTCCACACCCCCATGTACTTCTTCCTCCTCAACCTCTCTGTTCTTGACCTGGGCTCCATCTCCACCACGGTCCCTAAAGCCATGGCCAATTCCCTGTGGCACACCAGGGCTATCACCTACGCAGGATGTGCTGCCCAAGTCTTTCTGTTTGTCTTTTTCATTTCAGCAGAGTATTGCCTTCTCACCATCATGGCCTAAGACCGCTACGTTGCCATCTGCAAACCCCTGCACTACGGGACCCTCCTGGGCAGCAGAGCTTGTGTCCACATGGCAGCAGCTGCCTGGGGCAGTGGGTTTCTCTATGCTGTGCTGCACACGGCCAATACATTTTCCATACCCCTCTGCCAAGGCAATGCCCTGGACCAGTTCTTCTGTGAAATCCCTCAGATCCTCAAACTCTCCTGCTCAGACTCCTTCCTCAGCGAGGTTGGGCTTCTTGTGGTTAGTCTCTTAGTAGTCTTTGGCTGTTTTGTTTTCATTTTGCTGTCTTATGTGCAGATCTTCAGGGCTGTGCTGAGGATTCCCTCTGAGCAGGGACAGCACAAAGCCTTTTCCACGTGCCTCCCTCACCTTGTTGTCGTCTACCTGTTTTTGATCACCGCCATGTTTACCTACCTGAAGCCCCCCTCCATCTCTTCTCCATCCCTGGACCTGGGGATTGCAGTTCTGTACTCGGTGGTTCCTCCAGCAGTGAACCCCCTCATCTACAGCATGAGGAACCAGGAGCTGAATGATGCAGTGTGGTTACTGATAATGGAGTTTTTTCTGAAGCAAGAAACTTCTTCTACATAGCAGTTATAATGTAATTCATTACAGGCCCAGCCTGTCTTCTGTGTTTTTTTGTTGTTGTTTGTGGTGCTTTATTACTTGTGAGAATATTGTCATCCCCTTTCTATTTCACTCTCTGCTTTTCTTTTCTGACTGAGTGGCTGTGTAAATGAGGAGCGGTGCTTTCTGTGTGTTGAAACAAAATAAAGGGCCCTTCAGTGACTTATTTTTTCCTGAGATTCTTCCTCCAAGGCCATTTTGGAGCTGCAGGGACAGTTCGTGTGTGCAGAGTTGGAGGGGACAAGAGTCCCGGCATGGCAGCACTGCCAGGAGCACCAGCGCTTGCTCTTCCAGGGCTCTTCTCTTTCCACTTCCACACTCCCTTTCTGATCCCTTGTATTGGTGTAAGGCCTGAGCGCTCTGGCAGCTTGGTCATAGTCCTGCTGCGTGGTAGTCCTGTGACCGCAGGCAGGGACAGGCAGTAGGCACTTCTGTGACAGAGCTGGCCTCCATAACAGCATTTCCATAAAGAAAGGTGATCTCCTGAGGGCAGTGCCTGAAGGCTTAGGTCTTCTTTCAAAGTTGCTGTCAAGAACAAGCTCAAGAACGTGCCCTGTTGAGGAAAACACCAGTGAACAGCTAAAGTGTGTGAGTGTGCAGGGTGGGGGCACGCAGCAGTGTCCTTTGCACAGCCAGGCCTCCAGGGATAGACTTGAAGCACCAGCAGAGCAGGGGCTGGTCTGTGACCTTGTTTGCTGGACACCCTGGGCAAGCTGCCCCAGGACAATCCTCACAGACCAGCCCCTTGCAACCACCATTCCTAGCACTGGCCTCTCACCCCACCTCGGAGAGGTTGTTTGTCCTTCCACGGAAGGACACTGACTGACTAGGTCAGAAGTCCATGTCTGCATTGTTCAGAGGAGACTTAAGCATGCACATTGTGTGTGTGGGGAGATGAACCCGAGTGAGCACAAATGCCATCAGCGATTCCTAGAGGTGCCATGAAGGCCAGAGGGACAGGCAGTGCCTTGAGGTCACTTTACTTGAGAGTAATGTCCCCTGGAAACCAACCACCTGAATGCAGCACTGGGATGTGCTTCTGTGAACCAAGGTCCCTGTGTCCACTCCTCACACCATGGGGCATCTCAGGCAGGTGCAGAGCAGGGCGATACACCGCAGGGCTGAGGTGCCTCCCAGTCTCTGGGAGTGGCAAGAGGAGGCCAGAGAGTCACCATGCCTGCTGCAGTGCACTGCCTCCGCATGTGCAAGGGCAGGATTCGTGCCTCTGAACACCCCTGTGTGCATGAGGAGTGCATGAGGCTAGATGAGGTATGGCCACCTCACAGGGCCCAGCCATTTCTGTGTATGACTCCAGGGACAAACCCCACTGTCCCAGTGAGATTCATCTCACTCGCCTTGGAAGGGTTCATTGCAAGTGCTCCTGTCTGCTCACGTCACCCTTTCTGGACTGTGCCCTGAAATGTGTCAGAGCAATCAGAGAGGTTCTGGGGTCCTTGGAAAAGGCAGACATCAAACCTTTCTTTAAGAAGGGCAAGAAGGAGGATTGGAAGAATTACAGGCTGGTCACCCTCTCCTCAGTCCCTGGGAAGGTGATGGGCCAAATACTCCTGCAGCCATTTCCAGGTACTTGTAGGGCAAGAAAGGGATTGCCGAAGCTGTATGGGTCAGGGAAAGAAGAGGATGTTTTGTACCTGGACTTTAGCAAAAGTTTTGTCGTGGTCTCCCATAGCCTCTTTACAGCCAGATTGGTGATATCTGGGCTGAAGGAATGGATGATGCAGTGGGTGGGAAGTTGGCTGGTGGATCAAGCCCAAATGTCACCAGTGGTAGAGTCCTCCTGACAGCCACTTACCAGTGGCATCCTTCAGCGCAAGCACTTGGGCCAACGCTGTTGAATGTCTCTATTAACTGCCTGTACAATGTGACGGAGTGCGTTTCCAGCTCCTTTGTGGATGATGCCAAACTGGGCAGAGCCCTTGAGCGACCTCATCTGGTTAATGCTGCCTTGAGCAGGACAGCCGGACAGGATGATGTTCAGGGGTCTCTTCCAACCTGAGTTATTCTGTGATTCAATGAATCTTTTCCTTGGAGAGCTTTCTGAAGACAGAATAGAGAAAGAAGGAAAAACAGAGAGGCAGAAGTAGAGATATAAAATGCACCAATATAAATACACCAGTTCCTCTGACAAGCATTTCTACACTCAAACCGTTGGTAGGAAATCTATTAGATAAATGTGATGAAACAAGCTCACTTTTATCTGCTCAAGTACTGGGCCACAAGGAGGGTGATGGCTGGGTATGGTATCACGTGGTCACTTGTGTCTCAGGAACTCATAATCCAGTAGGAAGCCAATGGCTGTGAAGGGGGCTGTGAGGTCACTTCTGCCTCTGGAGGTGATAGGCCAACAGCAGGAATGTGCCTGGGAAAGGGACTGTGAGGTCACTTCTTGCTGAAACAAGCTGATAGCTCAGCCCTTGACTCATGGCGGGGGTATGTGCTTTTAAGCTGACATCTGCCAGGGTCTCTGACAGCCCAGCAGAAGGCACCTGGTTGGCACATGGACTGGGAGATCCCCTCTGCCGAAGGACCTAGGCTCGCTCCAGGAAGGGGGCTTACATTTTGGTTGTCCTGTCTCTTCTGCCTGAGTACACGATGGGACAGCAGCAGGCACGCAGGTTGGTCATGTCTATCCGAGAAGCTGAAAGGCTAGCAGCCTTGGGAGATCATGGTGAGGTTACTTCTCAGTGGTCAGGTGAAAAGCCAGCAGAAGGCTGATGGGTTGGGATGCCTGCTTGAAGGGTTGTTTCCCAGATGGTGGAGCTCTCTTTGGAGGTAGGAAACAGCAGGAGAGGGAAACCCTGCTGCAGAGTGCAGCTTGGAAGGTGGAGATAGGGCATGAGGAAGAAGGAATGTCACTCAAAGGGTAGTGCTGTGGTACATGAAGTCCTCCAGAAGGAGTATGAGATCAGTCCATGTCTTTGTGTTTCAAGGAAGAGACTGTGAGGGTGGACAGATTTCAGTGAATGTATGGAAATGTCGGGGTGAGAGCAAGGTGGGGAAGCGAGATGGGTGTCTGCAGCCTGCAGGGCAAAAGAAGCAGCTGTGGGACAGCGTAGGACAACCTGTGCTGGAGATGGCAAAGAGTGCTGGCAAGGCTGGAAGTTACCAAGAGAACCCCAGGCTTTTTCCTCTTGGGTTGGCAATTGTCTGTGCCATGAAGGCCTATGAGGAGCCATGTTGTCCTAAGGCACTGGGGCCTCACTGCCTCCTTGCACACCCCCAGTAGGGCTGGGAACTCTCATAGCGTTGTCCTTCCCTCAGCACCACACACCCCACATCCCACTGCCCCAGGAAGAGCCCTGAGCACTGTGTGAAGGACAGGATCTGCCTTCCCCGGGGCTGGGGGTCAGAGCTTGGCCTTTCTGCTCCATAGAACAAAGCCAGGGTTTTCTCAGCATCTGAGCTGCCTGCACAGTGCCTTTGCCTACCTGTCATCATGGCCTCCAATTGTCTGCTCTAACGAGTCCCTTGGGAGGCTTTGTCAGTAATGGCCCTCAGTGGGGCTCATTAATGCTTCAAGGTACTTTGGGTTTGGCTTTTGGTGTTGACTCTTTGAGAGGTTTGTGCAATCTCCTCTCAGTACCTGAGGTTCAAGGACTCAGCACCAAATGCACCATGGAGCTCATTAAACTAAAGCAAGCCCTAACGAGCTGTGCGCCTTCCTGTAATTTTCTTCTACTCTTGTACAGTTAATTAGAGAGGTTTCCTAGTGCACTGCTGGAGAAACATTTCAAAGAACTTCTAATAAACGTGGTCTTTTATTTTAAAGTGTGTATTTTATTACTTTTCAGTTTAGAGAAGGGACGATAGGAGCATTCTCTGTTTGATATTGATCCAGGGTCTCTCCTAAGGAGGTCTGCACAGGTAGGAGAAGCTGTCCCTTGAGGTCTGACACAGTATGGACAACCTTGATCCTCACCTCCCCAACTCCATCATTTTTCTCATCAGCCACCTGGGACTTGCATCCCTTTTCCTTACATCAGACTTCTCCTCTGCAGTCTGCAGCTGGACAGTACAGCTCCTTCGTACCAGCTCCCACCCGCTTTCCTTAGAGACCTGGCTGCACACAGGCAAAGAGGGATTTTCTTATTTTTGAACAAACAAATTAAAACTGATTAAGATTCACCGTTCAAATAAAACACACTCCTCAACTGTATGCCAAGTACAAGCTGCCACCCATGAGGTTCACCTCCCACAAGGCATAATCATGCAAGAAATGTTTTAGACAGAAAGGACATTACAAAATAGACACAATAAGAGGTGGCTCTTTAGAAAGACTACTGAAAGTTAGGCAGACTTTTAAATCCCTGAAGCTCAGAGCAGCTACTGGATTGTTGAGGGGTGCCTGAATGATCAAAGAGTAAGGGGAAGGCAAATCTAGAGAGCAATTGCCAGTGTTTCTCTGCAGATGGGCTGCTGGAAAGGTGACTTCAGACATGGTCAATTCAGTTAGGACGGGTGGAAATATGGGAAATATTAGGGAGGTTAAATGCACGGCCTAACAGACAGCGTACTGACCATGCAACTATAGAGGAAGGTCAATAGTGCTCCTCTTGTTATTAATGCACCTCCTGAAAACTCCTCATTTTGATCTCATGGGAAAACACCGACATTTTATTAAAAGTATGCAGTTGTTTCAGGTGATGAGGTCACGCTTATACTTGTAAACACGTGTAAAAATTCCTCAGCTTTTCAGGCAGAGCTCCACTGTCTGACCATCAGTGTCCAGTGCCAGCTCTGAGGACTCAGTGTCTCTGCAGTAGGTGCCTGGGACTGGCAGCTGTCACAGAGGACCTGCTGGAGACGAGAGCCCCTTGGAAGCTGCAGCTGCAGCCTGGGCAGAGGGTCCCGGGGCACCTCCACTGGCACCACGCGCCTGTGTCCCTGTAACTGCATCCCACCCCAATTTTATGATCGCTTCCCTTTGCAAACAAAGGCAGGACACAAATCCCCCAGAGATCAGTACATTAAAACAAGACAAAACAAAGCCAGGAGGAGAACAACATCAACAGTGTTGGAAGCTTACAGTTGCAACAGGACTTTTCCTTCACTCTACATCTTGCATTCTATTTCTTTGTTGCTTCATTTTTGTTAAATGTTCTCAACATTTCCATCATACTGAGGCCTACAGCATTAATAAAGATAATTTTTGTGTCTTGCACAGAGCCCAGGGCCCCAGAAAACTCCCTGCCCTGGACTGTCCATGCCACCTCTAACTCTTGGCACAGAGTGAGTCACGCTCAGAGGTGTTGATCACTCTTGCCTGATGGAGGAAAGCAAGGTACAAAGCTTCAGGGAAACGTTCTCCTCTTTTTGGATGGCCAAATTTGCACTAATCTCATCAAATCAGTGTTATCTGTCTTTCTGTGTGAGTATATGGAAAAACCTGTATTTATGTATAGGTAAATGTATAGAAAAATGTATAGGTGTGTCCAGTTACTCAGCAAAATACATTTCCTACCAGCACTCTCAAAGGAAGAACCTTTGTTCCGAGGAATTACTGTATTTAGACTCTCATTGTCACTCCGTCCCCTGCCCCACGGGGCACTGGCACCAGGTTTCCCTCAGCTGCCTTCCTTGTGCTGACAACACATTTAGAGAAGCCCTTCTGGGGGCCCTCCCCATGCATGGCCACTTCCAGCCACCGCTGAGCTTTGGCTCTGCTGGCTCCACCCCTGCACCCCCAGGCCAGGTGTCTGTCTGCCTCCTGGGCAGCCTGGTCCCCTCCAGCCTCCCTGCACTTCCTTCTGCAGTTTGACCTCCTAAGTCAGGGGGGTCCCTCTTCATCCATGCTGACCTCTTGTGGACCCTGCTCCACTCCCTGCACTTCAGACTGGCTTCTTCCTGGGCTTTGAGGATGTTGTCCCTGAAGATCCAGGGGGGACTCACAGCCCCTTTGTCCTCCAGCACACTCCAAGCAGATCCTCAGCTAACTGAAATCAGCTCTCCTGCAGTCCTGCACTCTCATTCTGCTAGTTGTCCTACTTCTCCACCAACTCATGGTCATTGCAGCCATGGCTGCCCTCATCCTTCCCATCCCCAGCCAGAGCCACCTTGTCTGTCAGGAAGAGACCAGCCCTCCTCAGCTCATCGAGTGTCTAATGTGTCAAGATGCGGTCTTCCACACCCTCCAGGCATCTCCTGGGTTACTTGTGCCCAGCCCTGGTGCCCTCCCAGCAGACTGGGGGGTGGTTCAACTTGCCACGTAAGGGAGGACCTGTGACTGTGAGGCTTCCTCCAAGGCAAGGCTCTGTGCACGCCAGCCTCCCCTTTGCCCAGAGCTCAGCTCCACCTCCTCACACACCTGCCTGCCTTCCTGAGGAGCCCTTGCCATCCATGGCTGCCCTCCCACCCCTTGAGCTGTCCCACCAGGGCTCTGCAGTCCCCGTGGGGAGCACGTTGCTGCCTGCCCAGCAGAAACGACAGCGCTGCAGAGGGGAGAGGAGAGGCAGGCAAAGGGGAAGGGTTCTGGGAGGTTGGCTGGGAGGCTGCTCCTGTTGCTGGAAATGGATCACGCAAGGAGAGACATTGTAGCTGGGAGGTGGATTTTGAAGTCACTTCTTTGGAAAGAACCCAAGTGGCCAGGTGCTGAGGCAGGCGCAGTGATGTCGCCTGGAGCGTCGGAAAACCCACCCAGCAGTGCTGAGAGCTTGGGAGAGGGGGGATGCAGAGGAAGGTGAAGGTGACATGGCTGGGAGGTGGACTGAGATGCCATTTCTACTGCAGTGACCTGACTGACTTGCGGCAGGCAGGCCGATACTGTGACATCACCAAGTGCATCATAACCCCAAAGCGACACAGATGACAGCTCAGGCAGTGGAGAGGGGTAAAGGAAGGCAAAGCCAACATGGTTGGGCTGTTGCTTGTGAGGTCACCTCATGACAGCAATGTGATTGGCCAGGAGCAGGCAGGCATCATGAGGTCATCAAGGACACCAGATGGGATGGCTGCAGACAGATGACTGGGCCCCTGGTGAGGCCCTGCCCTGGGGTGAAGCCACCTGTACATGCCATGGGAAACTATGGGAGGTGGCATGAGAAACTGCAGGATGTGACAGAGAAGAGCGTGAGAAGGGACCAGAAGTATGGGCAGCACCGTGTGTCCCGGCTGGGTGTCGCAGGTGGCTGCAGGCTTGAGGAGTGGCCAAACAGCACAGAGGAGAGCATTGGGGACCTTCTGGGTACTCAAGGACGTAAGTGCCTGGGGAAGCCATCAGTGATGCCACTGAAGTCCCAGAGGACCTAGGCAATGGTATCCAAACTATCACATTTGGGTACAAATGGAGAAAACCTGAGACCATTGGGGAACAAGTAATTGCTGAGGGTTATGAAATGGGGAGGAGACTGGGGCAGAGAAAGGGAAGGATCAAGGTGGATTGTGGAAGAAGCAGCCTGTGGAAGAGGGGGCAGGAGGGGGCTGCAAGGGGCCAGCTGCCCATGGGGAGGTGGCTGGTCAGTGCCGGTCTGGCCAAACCCTCTGCCTGATCACCGTGGTCTCTCCTGCTTATGATACTGGTTTCAGTTGGGGTAGAGTTAATTATCTTCACAGTACCTGTTATGGGGCTATGTTTTAGATTTGTGATGAAAACAGTGTTGATAACACACCAATGTTTTAGTCATTGCTGAGCAGTGCTTGCACAGCGCCAAGGCCTTTTCTGCTTCTCACGCTGCCCCACCAGCGAGTAGGCTGGGGGTGCACAAGGAGTTGGGAGGGGACACAGCTGGGACAGCTGACCCCAACTGACCAAAGGGATATCCCAGACCATAGGATGTCACGCTCAGGAATAAAAGCTGGGGGGGAAGGAGGAAAGGGGGAACGTTCAGATTTATGGGATTTCTCTTCCCCAGTCACCGTTACGTGTCATGAAGCCCTGCTTGCCCAGAAATGGCTGAACACCTGCCTGCCAATGGGAAGCAGTGAATACATTCCTTATTTTCATTTGCTTGCACACACAGCTTTTGCTTTACCTGTTAAACTGCCTTTAGCTCAACCTACGAGTTGTCTCACTTTTACCCTTCCAATCCTCTCCCCCACTGTGCTGTGGGGCAGTGAGTGAGCAGCTGTGTGGTGCTGAGCTGCCTACCAGGGTTAAACTACACCATTTATTAAACTCTGCTCCTGGCTGTTTGCTGTGTGAGTGGGCTCACTGGTGTGTGTATGTTTGGGCGTGAATGTATGTACGGGCTGTGCTGGTCAGTTCTAAGTGGGGCTAGCAAGGAGGAGGAGGACACCAGGATCTGGAGAGACCCAGGGCTGGAACTGCCAAGCGGGTAGTATCTCTGGGTCTGGGCAGACCCAAAGCCCAGGCCCACACTGGATGGACCGCGGGGGTGTGTAGCCTGCAGGTAAGTTCTGCCGGGAATGTACGAAGCACTCATGCAACCTGCACACCAGACCAGCCTGAGAGGGGGAACGGGATGGGGCCAGCTGTGCTGCTCATGGCTGTGCAAGTGCTGCTGGTGGTGTGGTGGCTGTAAAGGTGCTGTTGCCTGTTGGAGCTGGTCTGTGTAGGGTTGGCCGTGTCCATCTTTGTTTCCTTGCAGACACCTGGATTTAGTGCTTTCCCTTTGGATGACTCCACCTTGGGCAATCTCTCACTTTGTGAGAGAGGCTCCAGGCAGTGACCACCCCAGGCACCCGCGGTCCATGCGTATATCGCGGGCTCTCCAGGCAGCTCCAGATTCCTCTCCTGGAGGATGTCCTCTGCCCTGTCACGCACTGGGACAGCGCAGTATGACAGTACCTTAGGGACCGTTCACCATCTCCACTGTCAATAGACAACAACACACGTGTCCTAAATCCAACCCTTGTTCTCTAACAGCTACCCAGGTGACAACGAGCTTTTTACTCAGGCCCTTTTGCAGTGAAATTCCTGAGCCTGCTGTTGACATCAGCTGTGGAAGAACATCCACATCTTGAGGAACTGCATGGGGGAGATGTCATTTTATTTCAGAGATGCTATGAGAGAGTCAGCTCTGAAACAGTGATAGAAAAACATTTATCCAGGCTTCAGGTGAGAAGGAGAGAGAGAGATGGGTTCATTTTTCAGGAGAGTGAGCTGAACACAAATGATTATGTAGGAACATAATAACCATAAATAACAATACAGGCACTGCTAACAAAAAAAACAAGGATAAAACCATAAAACAAGTACAGGCCTGCATTGGGATAAACTAGATGTCATTTGTGGAGAGTGTAGGAAAGTTTATCATTATTGACAAACATCCGTGAAATCACCTTCCTAATGGACTCCTTCAGCTCCTGGTTTCTCATGCTGTAAATGAGGGGGTTCGCTGCCGGTGGCACCACCGAATACAGAACTGCCATCACCAGATCCAGGGATGGGGAGGAGATGGAGGGGGGCTTCAGGCAAGCAAACATGGCAGTGCTGATAAACTGGGAGACCACGGCCAGGTGAGGGAGACACATGGAAAAAGCTTTGTGCCGACCCTGCTCAGAGGGGATCCTCAGCACGGCCCTGAAGATCTGCACATAGGACAGCACAATGAAAACAAAACAGCCAAAAGCCAAAGCAAAACTAACCACAATAAGCCCAACTTCCCTGAGGTAGGAGCGTGAGCAGGAGAGCTTGAGGATCTGGGGGATTTCACAGAAGAACTGGTCCAGGGCATTGCCGTGGCAGACGGGGATTGTCAGTGTATTGGCCGTGTGCAGCACAGCAGTGAGAAACCCACTGCCCCAGGCAGCTGCTGCCATGTGGACACAAGCTCTGCTGCCCAGCAGGGTCCTGTAGTGCAGGGGTTTGCAGATGGCAACATAGCAGTCATAGGCCATGATGGTGAGCAGATAAAACCCTGCTGACATCAAGAAGGGAAAGAGAAAGACCTGGGCAGCACATCCTGCGTAGGAGATCGCCCTGGTGTCCCACAGGGAATTGGCCATGGATTTGGGGACAGTGGTGGAGATGGAGCCCAGGTCAAGAACCGAGAGGTTGAGGAGGAAGAAGTACATGGGGGTGTGGAGGCGGTGGTCGCAGGCTACGGCGGTGATGATGAGGCCGTTGTCCAGGAGGGCAGCCAGGTAGATGCCCAGGAAGAGCCAGAAGTGCAAGAGCTGCAGCTCCCGAATGTCTGCAAAGACCAGGAGGAGGAACTGGGTGTTGGAGCTGTTGTTGGACATCTGCTACCTCTGGGCATGGGGACCTGTCCAAGGAAGAGAGGTCATTGACACCTTAGGACAAACATCTTGAAATATAACTCAAGTTTTCTCATAGAAATGCTCAAATTGTCTTATTCTTTGGGAGCATGTTCATTCAGCTCCTTTTCTAGAGCTCCTTTGTTTGCTTGTTGAGTGTACAGTGAGGAGCAGGGTCTCTGCTGTGGGCTCCAGAGGAGACACTCCTGCCCTACAGTGGGGCGGGTCAGGATTAAGCTTTCCTACTTACAGCTTAGGTCAGATGTTACCCACTCATAATCATATGATTACCAGGGGATTGTTCTTTGGGAGCAAAAGGAGCATTTTTACTGCACTGGGAGTGAAGAGCTGTACCTGGGGAGAGGCAAAAGGATTGCCTGCATCTTAGTGCCCAGTGAGGGCAGGTGCTCTGTGCATCAGCATTTTTCCTGGCTTTTTTGGGCTTGCACCTCTTTGACCTCCAGCACCCTGGGGAGGTCTCCGCAGCACCCTGGGGAGCTCCCCGGGCAGGCTGAGTGCTGACCCTGGCAGGCGGCAGAGTCCTTGCCCCATCACTCAGCCCCCTGTGGAACCAGGACCCTGCT
This sequence comes from Ciconia boyciana, assembly GCF_034638445.1. NCBI lineage: Eukaryota > Metazoa > Chordata > Aves > Ciconiiformes > Ciconiidae > Ciconia > Ciconia boyciana. The sequence continues at coordinate 573,230 of NW_027328407.1, forward strand.
CTGAAGGACAGCCCTGGGCACCCCTGCCTGCACACCCCTGCAGCCATCCCCAGGAGAAAGCAGCCACCATGTCCTGTCCTCTGACAGTGTGGCAGGCGATCCCTGTTTTGGAGCATGTCCTTCTCCACAGTAAAGAAACCCTGAGATCCGTCCTGCCAATCCCTATCTGCACCATGATGTGAAATGGCTAGGAGAGCCCTGCAAGACACTCCTGTGCATTGCCCTGCTGCCAGAGACTTACCACATAGACGGCTGTGAAGATTTCTCCTCCCATCAGTTCTCAGCATCATCTCATCCCACACAGCCTTTAACCTCTCTCTTATTTCTCTCACCTCCCCTCTGCACCTGCATGCAGTGCCCTCAGCCCTGCTGCCCTTTGCAGAGGAGCTGCTCCTGGGCAGAGCTGTCTCTCTGCAGCGCTGCCCGCTTGCCATGAGCTCCCTCCATCCCAGGAGCCCAGCCCAGCTCAGCAGCAGAGGACCAGCCCAAGGCAGCACTTTCTCTGCCCCTCTGGGCTCCCTCCAGGTGTCCCTGGGGCTGCAGGGGAACCTGCTGGGAAACAGGCTGAAGTCAGCACTCATGTTCCCTCCCTCACCTGGGGAGAGACACTTCCTTCTAGCAGTAGCATTTCTCTTACCAGAGACAGAGTTACATCCAAGAATCACCTTTCCTCAAGCCATCTTTAGGCAGGACAACCCAGACAGTGACAGGGAGGAGGAGACTCCTGTGCCCCTGCTGAGGGAAGGAATTCAGGCCCCATCCTGGGTTTGTAGTCCTGGGGCAAGAAGGGGACTCAGCTCCCTAACACACCTGCCACAAACCCACAGGAGGTGGGATTCCTCTGGCCTCAGTTCAGCTCTGCACAACATAGGCACCTGCATGGGAGCTCCTTCTCTCAGCTCCCATGGTCATTCCTGGAGATGGAGGCCAGGGCTGAGCTTGTCAGACACAAACACCTGGTGACATCTGAAGTGCCAGACCTGGGCCAAGATATCTGCAGGTGCCTGCAAGCTCTCATGGAGCAATGCTGAGAGACAGGGCAGCAGCTGGGGCAGCATCTTGGACGCTGGTGGGGAATCCCTTTGGCCACCTCAACCCTTGAGAAGGGGAGGGGTTTGTGAGACCCATGGAAGTGCAGGGAGAGAGCGGGGTGTCTGTAGCAGTCAATGTCTTAAAGGCAGGATAAGACCTGAAATAGCGTGGGGACAAAGGGTCATGCTGAAGTGAGATAGGTTGAATTTTATTCCGAGACACAAGCAGGAGGAGGATTTGCAATTCGGGGCTGGGATACGGAGAGAAACAGAGGATTGAAGCAAGTCTGGGGCTGTGATATCTTGGGTGCTAGAGGAGCCTTAGAAAGGTATTGGAAGAAGCCAGACAGGTTGTGGGGAATTCACAGACATTGGCACATCTTCAGGAAAGCAAAGGTTTGTGTTTGAAGGAATAGCCAGTGCTGACAGAGAGACATCAGTAAAGCCTGGGAGATCTCAGGGTCAGAGTGAGCTGGGGAAGCAGTGGGGTGGCTAAAATCCACAGGGAAAAAGGCACACATGTAGGACAGGGTAGGGCAGCCCGTGGTCTGGACAGCCGAGGAATCGACCCCTGCATGAAGATGTTAGGCAGAAGTAGAAACATCTGCAGAAAAGACCTTGGTGTAATAAGTCTGCAAAAAGTCTTCATTTCAAGAACTTTCATGTTGGCCTTTTTTCACAGGCCATGGACATGGACCAGCAAGCTGATGACAATTTCTCTCCCCCTATGTAAATCTAGGTTTATGCAGCTGTTTCCAAAAATGCATTTCCTGTGAACACTTCGAGTGGAGAAATGGTGTTCCAAGGACACGTTTATACTAATAGACTTCACATCTACATTTTGTATCTAAATGGAGCTGTGAGCAATGAAGCTTGGAGAAGCTGGACAGATCTCACGATTAGTTCTTTACTATCAAGCAATGCCCACAATTGGGATCCACAGTGGGGATCCACTGGTCGGAAGCATGGCAGAGCAACAGAGCTCAGTACAGCTGGTCTTCAAGGACAGCACCCTCCCAGCTCAACAGATAGATATTCAGCTGAAACTCCAAATGGAATTCAAGGGCATCATAATGAGCCGTTACTACTGTGACGGATGCACTCGACTCCTTGACCAAACTAGGGCTAGTTTGGTTCAGGCTGCAAAGGAGGTGAAGGCCTGAGCCATAGCCAGGCCAAGAACTCCTCTAGTTTCTATCTGTTCTCTGAGAAACTACAAAGGAGCAGAGTGACACAGTGAGCATTGATGCCTGTGAGCTTGGAACACCGTGTTGCGTTAAGAGTTACTGTCGCGTTACAAATAGGAGTCTGAGGAGTGGCTGGGGGGGAACCCTCCTGTTGAGTCACGAGGTTCAGACAGGACCCCCTTGCTTTCTAAACTCCTTCTCAGAGAGGAGTCTAGGTGTGGCTAGGTCCAGTCTTAGTCTCAGACTTGGTCAATGGTTTATTTTCTAAGGACTGTGTGTATAGCCACTTAGCAGAACCAGAGCCCTCTCAGGGCTTTCGCTAAGGCGACAGCATTAATTTACAATGTTATAAGTCCGGTCGTGTCCAGTGTACTGAACTTCACAATTACGGATTCACTAATAAGGCGCTTACACCCCCAGTCTGGTCGTGTTGCATGAACTATCACGGCCACACTTAAAGAGTCTGGTCATGTTCAAGGAGAACTACCATGGCTAGATCAATGAAGAGTGCAGTTTATTACAGCAACAGACACACGGGTGCTTTGGATTACCGGTGATAAATTCACTGTCTGCAAAGCATGGGCAGATACCAAGAATATGAGTAACACTGCTGGCTACAAATGCATTAAAAGATAATAAAGCAAATCTATAGACATTACTAAGTTTCCCAGGGAGGCACTTGGTATAACCAATGTTCGACTCTTACCCAAAGGCGTCCCAATGGGGGGAAAGAGAGGCTCAGCCCATCGACTGATCCCAGACGTGAGAGTGGTACACGATGGTGTCTTCCCTAACATTCTCTTTCTCTTAAGCCATTTTATACTATCTTTCACCTTTTGGGTGGAGCTTGACTGACGCTAGTCATACATACGTTTGTTTAGGATTGGTGTAAAGTTTTCTCGCTTCGCTTTTAAAGGTATAAGCTAGGAAAAATCAGTGTGCAAGCTCAGTGAGGGTGGTTGCACCTTGGAGGCGGGTAGGTTTTGGGATGGAGGTGTGTTTTGGTATTATAATGATGTTATAATGAGCAAAGTTCACCAAAAGGACAGCATTTTGTCAAAAACATTGCAGGATGTTGTCCCAGGATTGAAAATATGCAGCTTATCAGTTCCATAACACCTTTAAGTTCCCATTTAATCGCAGAGCCTGGCCATGGTATCTCCACACCGCTCCACGCTCTGGGCAGCGCCTCTAAGAGTCAGCACACCAAGTTCCCCTGGCGTTACCGACATCTAAGGTTGCAGGCCTAGGGAACTTCCGTGGAATGGATTCCTTGCATGTCAGCCGCATTCCACCTGGGGAGCTTCTTCAATGCTGTGCCTCACCTGAAAGTGTGAATATAAAGTTAATTTCTAAGTCACCTCACCAATTATCCCACACACCGATCATGCGATTGACACATGAATATGCGACTGACACATGAATAGCGGGTGGCTTTTCCAAGACTCATTTATCAAGGAACACAGAAAGCTGTGGGTACAAGTAGCCTCATGCATACCATTCCCATCGCATGTAATTTAACTATGAGCCAACCGCTTCATTCCATAAATGTGACAGCCTCAGTGAGCCTTCTCTGAGCTCTCCCTGCTAGGCAGCATGGCTGCACGGCGGTGATCTCCCCTTGAGCTGGGACTCCTCTCAAGGTTGCTCCTCGAGGCAGAAAGACCTCTTACCAACAGCAGATCTTTGCTAAGTGACCAATAGCATGCTGAATTAATACTCATGAAACATTACTAATGCATGTAGCTATTAAATATTAATTATGATAAAGTTTGTATAGGTAATTCCATTAGACATAAACCATTGTCCAAGTCTGAGACTAAGATTCGACCTGGCCGCACCTAAGCTCCATCAGGAGTTTAGAAAGCAAGGGGGGTGAAATCTGAACCTCATGACTCAACCGGAGGGTCTTCCTTACTGTTTCCACTCCGGTCTCTGTGTGAATCATTCTAACCCGATTCTCACTCAATTTTCCTGTGTATGTTTCTTCCATGCAGTAATTAATAAAGGGAACCTTGCCACCAAACTTATTGAACCGTGGTAAACCACTGTTTAACTTTGTTAAATCCCATCCAATTTATTGAACCCTGTTCAAATTATTCTCCTCCCTCAATACAACATATTGCTGCTTCTCTCTTTGGAGTGAGGTGCATTCCACGCTTTCATGACACTCCAGCACAGGCCAATACACTCCTGGAGATACCTGGGAGGAGCCTCGGGGAGCTACCAGACATGGACCTGCCTTCCACATGAAGAAAATGCTTCAACAATTTACCTGGGAGGATTATTGGGCTACTACCCAAGACGTCAGACGTCTCCAGAAGGAGTGAATACACTGTTGGTGATGTCTAGGAGGACTCCTGGGGAGCTGCCAGGCATGGACCTGCCTCCACCATGGACAAAACAAACTACCTACCTAGGAGGAGTTTGGGGCTGCTACCCATGACTTCAGCTGTCTCCAGATGAAGCCAAAACAACCTTGGAGATGCCTGAGAGAATTCCCAGAGAGATATCGGGCATTGACCTGCCTTCAACATGAAGAAAGCTCTTCACGTAACTAACGAGGAGGACTCTGGGGCTGCTACTGGAGACTTCAGCTATATCCAAGGAAGGCCAAAAAGCTCCTAAGCTGCCTGGGAGGAGTCCCAGAAATCTACATGGCATGGACCGTCCCCCAGCATTGAGAAAACTCCTTGGGTGGATTCCCTGGGAGAGTCTGGGGCTGCTACCTATGAAATTCAGCTGTCTCCATGGGAGACCAAAACACTCCTGGAGCTGCCTGGGAGGAATCCCGGGGAGCCACTGGCCTTGGACCTGCCTCCAGCATGTTACAAAACGCTTCGGGTGGCTCCCTTAGAGAAGTCTGGGGCTGCTACCTGGGAATTCATGCATGTCCAGAGAAATCAGTATGTTCCTGGGAATGCCTGAGAGGAGTCCCAGGGAGCTACCAGGCATGGACCTGCCTCCAACATGAAGGCAGGTAACTCTTCAGGTAACTACTTAGGAGTAAATGCACTTTCTATCCAGGACATCAGCTGTCTCCAGGGAAGGGCAAAACACTCCCAAGCTGCCTTGGAGGATGAAGAGCAAGGTACAGAGCATGGACCTGCTCCCAACATCGACAAAACGCCTCAGCTAGCAACCTTAGAGGAGTCTGGGGCTGCTACCTGGGAATTCCTCCATCTCCTGAAAAGGCCAAAACAGTCTTGCAGATGCCTGGGAGGAGTCCCATGGAGCAACCGGGCATGCACCTGAGTGCTACAGGAAGAAAACTTTTCAGGTAGCTATCAAGGAAGGGTCTGCGGCTGCTACCCAGGAAATTCAGCCATTTCCAGGGAATGTCAAAAGACTCCCAAGCTGCCTTGGAGGAGTCCCAGCAAGGTACAGAGCATGGGCCTGCCTCCAACATTGGTAAAACTCCCTGGGTGGATTCCTTGGAGGAGTCTGAGGCCGCTACCTTCGAAATTCCACTGTCTCCAGGGGAGGCCAAAACATTGCAGAGGTGCCTGGGAGGAGTCCAAAGGAGCTACGGGGCATGAACCCACCCAACATACACAATGCCCTTTGGGTAACGTCTCTGGAAAAGTCTGGGGCTGCTACCTTCGAAATTCCACTGTCTCCAGGGGAGGCCAAAACACTCCAGAGCTGCCTGGGAGGAGTCCAAAGGAGCTACGGGGCATGAACCCACCCAACATACACAATGCCCTTTGGGTAACGTCTCTGGAAAAGTCTGGGGCTGCCTACAGGGAATTCACGTGTCTCTAGAGAAAACCCAAATGCTCCCGGAGATGCCTCGGAGGAGCCTCACAGAGCTACCGGGCATGGACCTGACTCCAGCATACACAAAACTCCTGGGGTAGCCACCTTGGAAAACTCTGGGACAGCTCCCTGCGAGGTTCAGCTGTCTCCAGCTGGGAGGCCAAAACATTCTGCACATTCCTTGGAGGACTCCTGAGGAGCTACCGGGCATGGACCTGCCTCCAACACAAAGAAATCTCTTCAACTAACTAACGAGGAAAATGGTGGTGCTGCTACCTGCTGTAATGAACCATCTATCGTTACCTTTTCAACATGAAGATATTCCACCTATAGTTAAGCATTATAAGGCAATGGAATCACGGTTAACACCAATATTGCGGGAGAAAGCAATGGTAATGATGAAAAATCTAAATACAGGGTGCTGGGAGGGACCGTATCAATTAATAACCTGGGGTCGAGGATACGCTTGTGTCTCCACAGGTCAAGGGCCCCGGTGGGTACCAGCACGGGGAGGTCGACCTTGGTTAGAAGCATCATCTTCCTCAGCATCATCATCGGACTCAGCGAGCCATGGGTCTCCGTCAAACCCCGAAACAACATATGGGTAACGCTCGCCAACAGGATAGGGCAGGAATTTTTTTTTATTATTATTTGTGGCGATAGAGCATGGCAAGGTATCCCTTCTCATATATTTGGAGGGCTTTGTACCCTAGGATGCCTTACCTTGCTAAACCAAAAAAATCCCAAACAAACAAACAAAAAAACCCCAACAAGATAACTATGATAGATAAGTAGATAAATATAGATAAATGCTGCGTGATAAAAGTTATAAAGCAACCAATAATGATCCTTTGCTTTTGATAGAATGGGTGTCTTTAGCGCGAACGCTGAATCAAACTGCTTTTTGTGTATCTAGGGAACAACCTTTCCATCCATGTCTTGTAGGATTGTCTATAGATGAGGTAGGGTTAATACAAAAAGAAACAAGTGGAGTGCTAACTGCAGATAAATGTAATTCTACCACCAGTAATGTTAGCGCTTGCTTTGCGGATTGAGATAAATGGGTGGCTTAAATCATTATTAAAAATTGGGTTATTGGTTATTGGTATATTTTTATGTATCTTGCTGCTTTTACCCTGTTTATTGTCACGTGTCCAAGGAATGCTGTAGAAAATGGTGTAAAAACTATATGTTGTTGAAAAACAAAGAAGGGGGAATTGAAGGAGGGAAAGTGTTGGCAAGATTGAAGTGCTGAGGGTTTGGGTTATGCCTGAGGGAAGGAGGCTGTGTGTCAGGAGTAGGAGTGGATGAGACTGGAGAGAGATAAGGCGAGTGCGTGATTTTTTGTTGTGAAGAAAGGAGCTGCAAGGTTACAAGATGGCCAATCGTATTAGCTGAAGGAACGCATGAAGGACGCGTGGACAAGACATATAAACCAATAAGAGTTCTTTCAGTAGCGCATGTACAAACAATTAGAAAGTATATAAGCCATGTAATAGTTCAATAAAGGGTCTTCGATTTGCCACCAACACCGCAGTCCGTATCTCATTCCCTTCAACCTGGGACTTTAGCTGTCTGTAAAGAAAATGAAAAACACTCCAGCAGATGTATGGGAAAAGTCCTGACACGACAACAGGAATGAACCTGTCCCCAACATACACAATGCTCCTTGGGTAGCTACCTTAGAAAATTCTGGGGCTGCTACCTGGGAATGCGCTTGCCTCCACAGGAAACCAAAAGACTCTGGGAAATTCCTGGGAGGACTTCCACAGAGCTATTGGGCATGGCCCTGCCACCAACATACACCAAACTCTTTGGGTATCTCCCCTGGTGGAGTCTTGGGCTGCTACCCAGGACTTCAGCTCCCTCCACAGCAGGACAAAACACTTTGGAGATGCCTGTGAGGAGCCCAGGGGAGCTACAGGCCATGGACCTGCTTCCCATTACTATCAGCAATCAAGGAGAGAGGATCAATCAATAGCATGGCAGCAGTCAAGAAGAGCAGTCATCAATCGTATTGCAACAACCGATCTTTCAGAAAGAGTCGATAGAATAGCAACAACCAAGTAGGTGTATACTACTGCAGGTTACTACAAACTTATCATGAGGGAGGGAACTTCTCCTCAAAACAGCAGCAGATCTACTGATGAGAGACTGCCTATATGGAGATATAATAACGGTATAAGGTGAATGAGACAGATTTCAGAAAGGGCCAAAGCATCGCAGAGGGGAGGACAAACCGATACTGAGGGGACCCAGCCGTTCCACAGCTGGGAGGATAAACCAAACCGACTCCAGAAGTGAGCCCAAATGTGGAGCAATACCGTAACAGACAGAGTCTCACTTCAGAGATGACCTGGAGGTGTCTGGATTCTCGGTACCTCGCTGTGCTGCAAAGCGGCCACCTGCATGTTTCAAGGATGCTTCTGGTCGCCAGGCTCACAGCTCCTGGTCTCGCAGGAACATTCTTCTGCTCAGTCATTTCCCCTTCTACCCAGTCGCCTTTATGGCTGCTCACACCTGCCTGCTCCTGCCCTATCAGCTCCTCAGACACCAGTGACCTCACAAGCACATGCACAAGCCAGGGGCCTGCTCATGCCCTATCAGCTCCTCACACACCTCTGACCTCACAACCACTTGCACAGCAGGAGCATCCTCACTCCCAACACCACGCCTTTTTCCCCTCCGTCTCCATCTCGGTCTCCCATCTCCCCCTCCTCTCCTCTCTTCCAGGCACCTTTCTCACCCACTCCACCACCTCCCAATGCCTCTGCCTGTCTCTCTGCTTGTGTGGCACTTTTTACCTCGGAACCATTGTCCCAGCCACGTCAACTGCATCTCCTTCTCTGCTCCCTCTGCTCTCATCCTGACTGTGACAGCTCCTAATGCACTATATCACCTCATGGGCCTTCTTGTCAGGCCTCCCTTCTCCTCTTAAATCTTGTTCCTGCAAGAGAAGTCACAGCCTGTCCGTGTCCCCTCTCTGCCATCTTACCTGCATCTTCCTGAGCTGGACACCTGCTGGAACTGTCACCATTGGCCCCGGCTCTCATTAAAGTCTTCTCCTGGCACAGGCGCAGCTCTGCTGTGCTTGCTGTGTGCCATGCTTCCTGAAGGACAACAGCAACACTCAAAGTTACTCCTGGGCAACGTCCTGCTGGGAAGAGCTGATTTCAAGGCAGCTTGGCAGCAGACCCTGAGGCCGTGCCAGGGCTGGCCACATCTGGCTCCTTCCAGCAGCATTTTGGAAAGCCCATTCCCAGCTGTGAGTACCAGGCCAAGGGCACGGGGCAGAAACAGCCCCCACCCCCGAGGGCCCCAGGCCCCAGCTGGCCTCTGTCCCCAGACTACTCAAACTTCCACACAGGCTCTCCCTCTATCTGAATTATCTCCAGTTTTGAGAAAAGAACTGCATACCTCCAGATTCAGTAGTCTGACTAAGACTGTTAGAAGGCAATTTGGGCTTCAGTTCCAGAACAAAAGAATTTCCATTACAGAATTCAGCCACCACCTCCATGATCATCATAAATGACCCACAAGGGCTGTGTTGTAAAAAATCTAACTGCTAATTAAATGTATCCTCTCCTCCCCAAATCCTTGTTCTTCAAATACGCTCAGACTACCCCAGGAATTATCATATGATTATTCTGTAAACACCACAGATCTGAAACCCCTCCAAAGCATTATTCCGTGACGTGACTGCCAGCACTGTGGATAAGGGAGAACCATCACTAACCATGCGCCCACCCGTTAGTCCTTTTAGACGTGTTGTGACCGAGCACGTCTACATGGCCATCTCTGCCTGACAGGAGAAGACCAGCCCGAACAAAATATCTTACATTGTCTTGGCTCTAGAGTAAGTAAGGAATTTATGATAGTGATACAAAGAAGTTTAAGAGAAAGCAGGACAGCGGAAGAAGCAGAAAATGTGATATGTCTCACCCACCTCTCCCTTCAGAGGAAGTTTCAGGGGTGGTTTCTTGTGCTTGGTTTTGGGGTTTTTTTTGTAATCACTGCACAGCACAAGTGAAAAAACACACACCTGCATGTTAAGGAGAAGTGTAAGCTCCAAGAGTAAGACTCTCCAGTCTATGTAATTACACTTCTTCCCAGGATACATCCGTCATTTTTTTACTTTTCAGTGGAGAGCTTTATGTTAGAATCACTAAATTGTGATGTGGAAATAGCAAAACATCATCTATAAATCTTTGAAAAGAGCAATCCTTTGAAGGAAAACTGTTCATATAAACTCTAAATGACATGTTTCTGCTGTCAAAGGTTATAATGCTTTTGAGTATCTTTGCTGTCTTCATCTTCTTTGTCTTCACTTTCTTCCGATGACATTGTAACTACTGTACTCAACATAACATTAAACTGTTCAAGCACTCCTGCCAATTGTATGAAATCCAAAATGCCTTACTGTCCTTGTTTTGGCTGCGATAGTTAAATTTCTTCACAGTAGCTAGTATGGGGCTATGGTTTGGATTTGTGCTGAAAACAGTGTTGACAATACAGGGATGTTTTTGTTATTGCTGAGCAGCGCTTAGACAGCATCAAGGCCTTTTCTGCTCCTCACACCACACCGCCAGTGAGTAGGCTGGAGATGCAGAGAAAGTGGGGAGGGGACACACCCCAACTGACCACAGGGACATTCCATACCATATGATGTCGTGCTCAGCAATAACACTGGCGGGGAGGGTGGCAGTGGGGCCACTGCTCAGGCACTGGCTGAGCATTGGTCAGTTGGTGGTCAGCAATTGTTTTCATTTGCATCGCTTGTTTTTCTTGGGTTTTATTTTCCTCTCTCTGTTGGTTTTTTCCTTCTTTTTCAACCCCATCCCACTGGGTTTGGTTAGTACCATCATTTTAATGACACAATAGATCCTGCCAAGCCTACAACCTGCAAAACCTGAAGACCAACTTATGCAAGACACGTTCCAGAAATTACCATCAGCACAGAGAAGCACGTGTGTCTGTCTTGTTCTGTCCTTGCCAAAACTGCTGGGTGACCTGTCATCAGCCTCAGTGACTCACAGCAGGCAAGACTCTCTCATCTGGCATAGCTTACATGCAGCTCCGAGGAAAACAGCTCTTTCAGAAAGTCATGCCTTGTGATTTTGGGAAAGTGTTTCAAGGAAATGTGTTTAATTCTCTAGAGTGGTTTAGAGTAAGCATGGTAATCTCAATCCAAGTGGTAGCTCTGCCACAGATTACCTATATTTTCAGCCCCCTCTTTTCACCTAAAGGGTGGCACTTCTTTCTGAATGCAAGATGAGTTACATGGGGTGTACAGACAGCCCATGGAAAACTGAGAAATGCGTCTGTGATCACGTCTATCCCCATTCCTTGGCACTCCTCCACTCCTTTCACACTCCCTTCCTCGCCAGCAGTCAGGCCTTACGCAGTCTGCACAACACGTACAAGACACTGACTTCACCAGATACTGCCCAGATCATCTCCTATTTGATTTCTGATCGGCTCAACTACTGCCACAGCCTTTCCTGGCCTTATGCACAGTCTTGCCCCTTCTCACCCACTCAGAATGCTCCTACACTCACCTCACTCACTGCCTTAATCGCAACTAAGTCTCCTTAACACCCTCAAGCTGTTTCCATCACTTCACACATACAGTTACTATGGCCTTTTGTGACTTACCCTCCTGCCTCATGTTATTTCCCACTGAGTACCACGATGCCAGCTCCTAAGTACATGTCCTGAGAGCGGCTTCCGTCAAATGGTGGAAAAGCACACTTTTTTTTTTTAAATATCTGCTTTAACCTCACTACAGTACATGCTCAGAGTCCATCACTATGGCTGCTAAAGTCCATAGAAATACAGAATTGTGTAGGGATGAAAAATACCCAGTAGTTCAGCTCCTTTCAGTTGTTTAAAACAAGGCTTTGGCTAGAACACAGTCACGAACATTTCAAAACAGAACTAACCTACACTCCCTCCTGGATTGGCAGCTCTTTCTTCATCAGTTCCTTGCCTTTCTTTAGTTCCTGGGGAGAACGTCTCAAGATTTTCCTGTTTAAAAGAAACAAGAAAGATCAGTCACAAATATGCAGAAAACCTGCCATTCACATACACGGTGCCCGCGCAGTAGTATCATCAAGGCCCTGCCTATACACAAAAGATGACATCAATGCACTGGGGAGGAGAGAGGAGGGACAGGTGACAGGGTCCCGGGGTGATGGAATTTGGCAATGGACATTGAGGGTGTGGAGAGGAAAACTGCCAGCTCTTACACCCCAGGAGGTGTCATTTTCAATTCCAGTACTCAAAATGCCTCATGATGTTCCAAGCCAGACTAGTCAAAAGGACTCAACAAGATCATGAACACAACTGCACATTCACAAGAGATGGCATTAGATGACACAAATTTTGTGTGCTCGGGGCCAGGACATACCTGCTAGGGCCAAGCGGCCCCACCCCTCCTTTTTGTGCTCTGGCCAGGACATACCTGTTAAGGCCATGCAGCCCCGCCCCCCCCACACCCCTTTGTGTGCTCAGGGCCAGGACATACCTTATAAGGCCATGTGGCCCTACCCCTCCTTTGTGTGCTCAGGGCCAGGACACGTATATGAGGCCATACTCACCCACCCCTGGCTGATTGCAGAAGCTGTCTCCACTCCTGCATGCTCAAGGGAGGCAGCAGCTGCTGAGAGGGAGTGACGTGCAATGTCGGTGGCTGTTGGTGGCAGCGTTTGGTTGCCATCCCCACAGCCATGAGCCGGGACGGTGCAGGACGGGGGCCCGTGGCACGCAGCCACCCCTCGCCCTGCCATGGCCCGGCACAGAAGGACGAGCACAAGCGGCAGCTGGAGAGGCTGCGGGCTGAACTGGAGGCTGAGCAACTCCACGCCCAAGAGCTGCGCCGCTGCTTCGCCGCTGAAACTCGCGAGCTGAAGGAGGCGGCAGAGCAGGACCGGCAGCTCCTGGCCGAATGGCTGCACTCCAGATGGGAGCAGCGGCAGGCACGGGAGCTCCAGCGGCTGCGGGAGCTGAACCGGCAGCAGCGGGCGGTGGAGATCCGCCAGCTGCTGCGCTCAAAGGAGGCTGAGCTGCGCAAGGTGCAGGGGATGCTGCTGCAGCAACGCGACGATGCCATCCGTCACGCACGGGACCTGCAGCAGCAGCTGGCCAAGAAGCTGCTGAGAGGAGACTGGAGCAGCAGCAAGGCCCGCAGGAAGCTCCACGACGTCCTCAGCAAGCTGCGCTGGGAGACCAAGGGCAAGCATGCCGCCCACATCCACCGCCTCGAAGATGAACTGCTGCTGCAGAGGAGATGCTTCCTGAACTACATCTTGGAGCGGTTCGAGGGCGAGCAGCCCAGTAATGGCAAAGAGGCCAGGGCCAAGGCTACGGCCTGGCACCGCCTGCAGACCCTCCTGGGTACCAGGGCCATGGAGCCCTGCTTGGACGCCCCGCCGCAAGGAAGGACTGGCAGCGGGCAGTCTGTGGCAGAGGTGGGTGTTCAGACCGTAGGGCAGCAGGAGGACTGGCTGCCTGGCAGCAGTCACAGCAGGCTGCTGGAGCAGAACGCCCACCTCCAGAGTGCCCTGAAGGACCTCGAGAGGCGATGCAGTGTCCTTCAAGAGGAGAACTGTCTGCTGAGGAAGGCAAGCTCTCCTGAAGTGCGGCAGGAGTGGGAGAGGCTCAAGCAGAAGACTGTTAAGCTGGGTCTCATCAGCAAGCAGCTGCAAGAAAGAGCCAGGCAACTGCAGAACATCGGTCGCATGATCAATACTCGGGTGCCACTGCCCATCCAAAGCTCCACTGAGGAACTGCGTCTGACATCGTTTCCTCAGCAGAGGGCTGGAGAAAGGGGAGAGCCTGCTGGAGCTTTGCTGGCATGCGACGAGCAGGATGACTTGTCAGAGAAGGCGGCTGAGGAGCTTCAGGCCCAAGCAGCTGCAGATGAAGAGGACTCCTCTCATGTGAGCACCCACAGCCCAACTTGTGAGGAGCTACAGGTGCAGCTGACAGAGATGACCAATGCAAACACCCAACTGGCTGAAGAAAATGCTCGCCTCTGTGGGCAGATGGGGTTGACAGAAAGGGCAACTAAGGCGAGTGGCAGAGGAGCGAGATTCTGCCATCCGAACAAACGTCTGTCTGCAAACCCAGCTGGAAGAGGCAAAGCGCAAACTGAAAGCCATGAGAGAAATGGCAGACAGAAGTCAAGAGCTGGAGAAGGAAGACGAGGAGACAAAGTTAGCGCTCCAGAGGAAAGAGGAGGAAGGCGAGTGTTTGCAGAGAGCCCTCAGACAGAAGTGCGCAGGGAACAGAAAGAAACCCTGCCATTCTTTCAAGCCCAGGTGGCTGAACTGAATGATCGGTGTCAGAAGCCAAAGGAACACCACCAGCAGCTATTTCAGGAACTTGAACGGCTGGAAAGAGAAAGATCCAACTGTATCAGTTCCAGGCCGCACCAGGCTAAGCTGGGAGTAGACAAGGAGTCCATCCTCCTGGAGGCTACGAGAAAACCACCGGCAGAGCTTTGACCATTCATAGCTCGATACAGCGATGATCCTTTTGATGGTCCCAATGAGCGGCCTGGACTAGAGCTTCCTCTAGTTGCTGGACGATGTTTTTACGTCTTTGGAGATGTGGATGAAGACAGATGGTATGTGGGAGAGCTGACCGAGGGCACAAGAGGATTTGTCCCATCTAATTTTGTTGAAGTTTCAGATGATGACCTGATGACACCAGCATCTCCAGAGACAAGTGATTGGTAGCAGGACACAGATGATGTCTGTCCTGTCTTCTTATACCTTCTTCTTAAATCTTTTCTCAACTATCGCTCTGTGTAATCTCACTCTCTATCCTGTGTGTATGTGAATTGTAAGGACTCTGTGCCAGCTACTGGGGGGCTGGCATGAGTGGATGGGTGCCAGCTACTGGAGTCAACCAGGGGGTGTAGGCAGCCCTGCCTTGTGGTGCCAGCTACTGGCGTGGGTCCCAGTGCAGCTGGTGGAGTGAGTGGGGGGTCTCAGTGCAGCTACTGCAGGGAGTGGGCGCCCCGGCCACCAGGCACTGGGGTGGGAATGGTGTGTGTGTCTGGTGTGAGCGAGGTGAGTGCGAGGCGCTGTGAGTGTCTGCATCTTCCCCAAACCAGGTGTGCATGGGGTGTGCGTGTGCATTCACCAGCAAACTTCAAGCTGGACCAGCTGGTGACTCGGGGGGGCTCAGCTCTGGGCTGGGGTATCAGGCAGCAAAGGGTGCGTGCTGGCACCTGAGGAGATGGGTGAGTGTGGGCTGCCTGCAGGACAAACGGGTGAGTGCTGCTTGTTTGCAGGGAGCTCCAAGATGGACCAGCCAGCGAGTAGGGGACCTGTGGGGTGGGTCAGAGGGTCGAGATCTGCGCAGGAGTACTGGAGGGACAGAGGGACCATGTCAGTATGCAAGGAATCTGTGACCGTGCGTGTGCTTGTGAACCTAGAGAGTGTCGTGTGCGTGCCTGCACTGGTGACCTCCTGTCTCTACCAGCCCAAGAGGAGGAGGGGACGTGGCTGTCTGTGGTTTCTGTGAGTCCTGCCTTGTGTGTCTGTGTGTGCATCTCTGAGATGCACACTCAGCTTCGCTACAAGTCCCACCTGCAAGCAGGAAAGTGGCAGCTGCATCCCTCAGCCTGGGCAAAGACCTCGGGTCCTCAGGCACCAGCCTGGGCTCCAGGAGATGGGCAGGACCATACTGAGGACAAACCACGCTTTTGGAATCGGTCTCTCTCACTGTGCCTCTGAGAGCCTGCCCTCTCAACCATCACAGATCATCTCCCTCCTCTTATGTGGACTGAGGAGATGTTGCACAGCAGAAGCCGGCACCTCTTCAGACCCCCTGACAGCCACGTGTGACCCCTCAGCCCTGCACGCCGTCCAAGCTCTGCTCTTGCAACAACATACACAGCCAAATTTGCCAGAGCAGAGCACCAGTCCCCTAAACAACGCACCTCTCTGCTGCCCCGTCCCTGCTTGGGAGGGACTGACAAAAGGCACAGGGCTACAAGGAGAACAAACCTCACACAGTGGAAAAAACAAACCTGAGAGCCACGTGGAAGGAGTCCTGGGAGGAAGATGAGCTGGCACTCTCTTCCCTGGACAAGGAAAACAACATGGGGGAAACCTGGGAGTACAAAAGAACAGCAAAAATGAAAAACAAAAAAGAAATCTTCATACAAAGAAAAACAAACGAAGGAGGTAGCTGCGGCTGTTCTGTGGCTAGCAGGTGAAGAACCTCCTCCAGAGGAGAAAAACTGCCAGGAAAAACTGCTTGGTGGGTGGGTCTGTGGGGGCTACCCTGGATATCAGCTGTCTCCAGAGGAGGCCAAAAGACTCTGGGAGATGTGGGGAGGAGTCCAGGGAGCTACTGGGCATGGATCTGCCTCCACCATACAGAAAATTTCTCGGGTAGCTACCTTGGAGGAGTCTGGGGCTTCTACCCATGATTTCAGCTCTCTCCAGATGAAAACACATACTCCTGGAGATGCCTGGGAGGAGACCCAGAGAGCTACCGGACAGGGAACTGTCTCCAACATGGACAAAATTCCTCACGTAGCCACCTTGGAGGAATCTGGGGCTGCTACATGGGGCTTCGTCTGTCTCCAGGGCAGGCCTAAACATTCCGGAGCACTTTGGGTGGAGTCCCAGGGAGCTTACAGGCATGGACCTGCCTCCATGGACAAAACTCCTCAAGTAGCTCCCCTGGAGACGTCTGGGGCTGCTTCCTGGTCCTTCAGCTCTGTCCACAAGAGGCCAAAAGGTTCAGGGAGATTCCTGGGAAAGGTTCTGAGGAGGTGACAGGCATGGACCTGCCCCTAACATGGCAAAACCACTCACCTAGCTACGTGTGTGGAGTCTGGGGCTGCTACCTGGGACTTCAGCAGGGCCCCTGTGTGCATGGGATTAACGCACCTAGAATACACTTTTCAGCTCAGGCTGAGGGTAAATCCTCGAATGCCCTTTCTCCACATATCCAATATTGCCCTGGCAGGTGTGTAAATAGGGTAGTATAATCTTCAAATACATCTGAGGCATGTGCATTATTTCCTGTGAAAGGCTTAGCATGTGCCGGATTTGGTTGCTTAGGTAAAGCAGTAAGGTTCTGACCCAGCATAAATGAATCAGAGCCATCAGGACCCTATAGCCCCATAGTGGAAACCAAAAGTTTATGTTTATTTCTCATTATCATTAGCAATGGTATCTGCATCTGCAATGGTATCTGCATTGGAGAGTTGCAGACAACAGTACAGTGCACCCATAGCACTGCAGATGCAGATACCTTTGCAGGTGGCGTTGCAGGATCAAATACCATTGCAGGCACCATTTCAGCTGCCCAGACCACTGCTGATAACCCTGCAGATGCCATTGGCCAAGCAAATAGCCCTGCAGGTGCAGGTACCACTGCAGCTGAAGAAACCATTGCAGGTGCCACGGCAGATGCCATGGCAGATATCGATAGCATTATGCATACCGATGCAGATACCAATGCCATTGCAGATGCCACTACCAACGCTGTCACAGATCCTGATACCAGTACAGAGACAGTCACACCGATACCGAGACCGATAGTGGTACAGAGACACTGGAGATACCCTTGCTGACACTATTTCAGCTAGCGAGGGAATTACACGCAGACATGCACAACCCAAACACACCTGCACATACACAACCCACTGCAAGATACACAGACCACTAGCAACGCAGATACAGTTTCAGGTACAGTTACGGCTCCCAGTAGAGGCACAGGTACTGGCACCACCAGAAATACAGCTACCGCTACCATCACAGAGACCAATGCAATTACAGGCACAGATTCACACTGAATTGCTAAAAGAATTGCAGATGCAGCCACAAAAGAGACAGAATTCCAGATACAGGAACAATTGCACATGCAATTAAGGATACCTCAACAGTCACACATTCAAGCGCACATTCAAATACCCAAACAACAGCAGATACAGCAAGTGACACCATCACCCACTGAGGTCACTTGACAGACAGAGGGACCATTGCACAGAAAGGCACTGATACAAACACAGCTCCCGTTACAGACAGATGTGCTGTTACAGGGAGAGGTACAGCTAAATTCTACAGGTAACTACACAGACAGTCACCCAGAGGGACTTGAGCTATGCCCAGGATCAGCCAAAACAATCCACATCTGCCTGCTAGGAGTCCCTGAGAGCTACGGGGCATGGCCCTGCCTCCAACATACACAA
The DNA here is from genome assembly GCF_034638445.1 of Ciconia boyciana. Taxonomy (NCBI): domain Eukaryota; kingdom Metazoa; phylum Chordata; class Aves; order Ciconiiformes; family Ciconiidae; genus Ciconia; species Ciconia boyciana. Next base: position 591,427 of record NW_027328407.1, read on the forward strand.
AACTCTGCAGGTTGCATCTTTGGAGGAGTCCGGGGCTGCTACCTGCGCAATTCCGCTTTCTCCAGAGGAAACCAACACACTCCTGGACATGCCTGGGAGACTTCCTGGAGACCTCCTAGGAATGCACCTTCCTCCAACATACACAATGTTCTTCGCGTAGTTAACTTAGACAAGTCTGGGGCTGCTACCTGAGAGGAGTCCCAGAGGGCTATGAGCATGGACCTGCTTCCAACAGGAAAAAAAAACTCTTCAGGGAACTACTTAGGAGGAGTCTGGGGCTGCTACCCATGACTTCAGCTGTCTCCTGAGGAAGCCAAAACACTCTTGGAGATGTCAGGGAGGAGCCCGTGGGAGATACTGGCCAGGGACCTGCCTTAAACACTAAAAAACTTTTCACTAGCTCCCTAGGAGGAATTTGGGGCTGCTACCTGAGACGTGAGCTATATCCAGGACAGGCCAAAATGCTCCAAATCTGCCAGGTAAGAGTCCCAGAGAGCTACAGGGCATGGAACTGCCTCCAACATGGACAAAATGCCTGGGCTTGCTTCCCTGGAGGAGTCTGCATGTGCTACCTTGCAAATTCAGCTCTCTCCAGGGAGGCCAAAACATTCCGGAGCCACCTGGAACAAGTCCCAGGGAGCTACCGGCCATGGACCTTCCTCCAAATTGAATGAAATGCCTTGGCTAGCAAACTTGGAGGAGGCTGGGGCTGCTACCCAGGATTTCAGCTTTCTCCTGAGGAGGCCAACACACTCCTGGAGATGCCTGGGAGAGGTCCCGGGGAGCAACAGGGCATGGACCTGCCCCAACATAGACAAAACACCTTGAGCAGCTACCTTGGAGAAGCCTGGAGCTGCTTCCTGGGATTTCAGGCTTCTCCACATGAGGCCAAGAAAATCCTGGACATTCCTAGCAGAATCCCCAGGGAGCTACTGAGCAGGAACTTTCCTCCCACATCAACAATGCTTTTTGCGCAGCGACATTCCAAGAGTCTGGGGCCGCTACCCAGGAATTCACCTGCCTCCACTGGAAACCAGTATGTCCCTTCAGCTGCCTGGGAGGAGTTGTATGACACCACAGGCACCTGCACCAGCCAGCTGCATGCTCCTGCCCTATCAACTACTCAGCCACCAGTGACATCACAAGCAGCTGCCCAACCCAGGGGCCTACTCCTTCTCTACCACCTACTCAGGCACATGTGACATCACAAGCAAATGAAGAAGCCAGGGGCATGCTCCTGCCCTATCACCTAGTCAGCCACCTATGACATCAGAAGCACCTGCACAAGCCAGCTGCAGGCACCTGCCACAACTGCTACAGAGCCACCAGTGACATCACAAGCAGGTGGACAAGCCCACTGCACACTCCTGGCCTATCAGCTACTCAGCCAGCAGTGACAACATGAGCAGCGGCACAACCCAGGGAGGGGCCTGCTCCTGCCCTAGCACCTATGGAGGTGCCTATGACCTCACAAGTAGCTCCACAAACCAGGGGCCTGCTCCTGTCCTACCACCTCTTCAGGCACATGTGACACCACAAACACACCAACATACAGCTGCCTCCTTCTACCCTATCACCTACTCATCCACCTATGACATCACAAGCACCACCACAAGCCAGGGGCCTGTTCCAAACTTATCACCTGCTCCGCTTCCTATGACCTCACTAGCATCTGCACAAGCCAGGGGACTGCTCCTGCCCACATCAGCTCCTCACACACCTCTGACCTCACAACCACCTGCACAGCAGGAGCGTCCTCACTCCCAACACCACGCCTTTTTCCCCTCCGTCTCCATCTCTGTCTCCCATCTCCCCCTGCTCTCCTCTCTCCCAGGCACCTTTCTCACCCACTCCACCACCTCCCAATGCCTCTGCCTGTCCCTCTGTTTTTCTGGCAGTTTCTACCTCGGAAGCATTGTCCCAGCCACGTCAACTGGTGCTTCTCTGCTCCCTCTGCTCTCATCCTGACTGCGACAGCTGTCTGATCCATTTTGACCTCATGGGCCTACTCTTCAGGCCTCCCTTCTCCTCTTAAATCTTGTTCCTGCAAGAGAAGTCACAGCCTGTCCGTGTCCCCTCTCTGCCATCTTACCGGCATCTTCCTGAGCTGGACACCTGCTGGGAACTGTCACCATCAGCCCCGGCTCTCAGTAAAGTCTTCTCCTGGCACAGGCGCAGCTCTGCTGTGCTTGCTGTGTGCCATGCTTCCTGAAGGACAACAGCAACACTCAAAGTTACTCCTGGGCAACGTCCTGCTGGGAAGAGCTGATTTCAAGGCAGCTTGGCAGCAGACCCTGAGGCCGTGCCAGGGCTGGGCACACCTGGCTCCTTCCAGCAGGATTTTGGAGAGTCCATTCCCAGCTGTGAGCACCAGGCCAAGGGCACGGGGCACAAAGAGCTCCCAGCCCTGAGGGCCCCAGGCCCCAGCTGGCCTCTGTCCCCAAACTACTCAAACTTCCATACTCACAGCATAGGTCAGATGCTACCCACTCATAAGATCAGCTCCCCTGATGCTGAATGTCACACACATTTAAATAAAACAACGCATCCCCCAGAGATTCTGTTTGTTCACCTTGAGCTGAGGGGAAGCTGCGTGTGTGGGTGAGGAAGATCTGCTTTCCCCATTTAATTTTTATGCCTCAGCAAAAACACTGCAAGATTCAGACTAGAGGACAGCACTGAAATCAAAAGGGTAAGTGACCAAGAAGGCTCAAGCTGCACACTTCCACTTGATTACCTTACACAAAACAGACCTGGGATCCTGATTGCTCACTTCAGCCTGGAATAGCCCCATTCCTCATCCAAAAGCTACTGTGTGCCTGGCTGAGGACAGGCACAATCCATGCAGCGAGCAATCAGAACTCAACCCTGCACTTTCCTGGGTCAAGTTTCCTTGGAAAACTTCTTCCCTGGGTTCTTTTAAAACCTGTAACTGAAGAAAACATCCCTGACGGGCTGATGGGAACTTCCTGGCTGTGGTAAAACCATCCACCCTCTGCACCCCCACTTCCCAAGAGCCGGCAGCACAGCCTGGCTGGGGGGAAAGGCAGGAATCAGAGCTGGGGGCCGAGAGAGGAGCACAAGCATCTGCCAAGGGAGCTGCGTCCAGCCAGGAGCACTCCCCACTGGTTTCTCGGACAACAAAGCCCCGGTGCGTGCTCCCACCAGGAGGGAGAAACAACTTCCAACATTTCCCTCATTGCCCAGGGATTCCCGGGGCCATCAAGAGCTACCTCTCTGTGGCACCGCACAGTTCAGCTACCGATGGTGCGCAGGGTCTATTTTGTTATGTCAAATGCCACACACCTCCTTTGTGTGCAAGGGCGGGGCAGCACATACCATATAAGGCCATATAGCCCCACCCCTCCCTTGTGAGCTAAAGGTTAGGACACACCTCTAAGGCCACACTCGCCCACCCCAGCCATCTCTGCTTCTGCACAGGGAAGGGAGGCAGCGGCTGCAGCAGGGTCAGTGGGCTGCCGCCCCTCACAGACCCAGGCAACGCAGACGTTGGTGACCTTTGGCAGCAGCATTTGCTGGCTGACGCCATGACCCGGGGTGTTGCAGGCCAGCGGCCTGTGGCGCGTAGCCACCCCTCACTGTGCCGGGGCCCGGCGCAAGCCCCTGGCAGCCTTGCGCAGAAGGAGAAGCAAAGTAGAGTTGGAAGCGCTACGGGAGCAGCTGGAGGAAGAGCGGCTCCGCACCCAAGAGCTGCGCCACTGCTTCGCTGCCAACACCCGGGAGCTGAAGGCGGCTTTGGAGAGGGAGCAGCAGCTCCTGGCACACCGGCTGCAATCCCAGTGGGAGCAGCGACATGCTCTGGAGGTGCAGCGGCTGCAGGAGCTGAACCAGCGGCAGCAGGAGGCAGAGACCTGCCAGCTGCTGCGCTGGAAGGAGGCCGAGCTCCGCGAGGGACAGAAGCTGCTGCGGCGGGAGTGCACTGCTGCCGTTCACGAGGCATGGGACCTGCAGCGGCAGCTGGCCAAGGAGATGGTGAGGCCCACCAGGAGTGGCAGGGAAGCCCAAAGCAAGCTCCAGGATGTCCTCAGCAGGCTGTCCTGGGAGACAGATGGCTACCAGCCAACCTGCATCCGCCATCTCCAGAACCAGCTGCAGCTGGAGAGGAGACTCTTCACCAAATACATCCTGCAGCTGTACAAGGGCGAGCTGCCCGCATCCCCAGGCATGGCCGAGCCCGAAGGCATTTCTGAGCTCCAGGGTTACCAGGAGACGCAGAGATCCTACTCCTCAGACAGAAACAGGCCCCAGGCCCTGGTGGCACTACAGGAAAGACCGCCGGACAGCCAGAGCACAGGGCAGCAAACAACATGCAAGGCTGTGGCAGGTGCTCAGCTACAGGTGCCAGAGGGGGAAGACGTGGTGCTGCTCAGCAGCAAATGCAGCCAATTCCTGGAGCAGAACACCCACCTGAAGCGAGTTCTGCAAGCCCTGGAGAGGCAACAGAGTGCCCTTGAGAGGCAGAGCCCCCTCCTGGAAAAGGCAGGCTCCCCAGAAGCATGCAAGGAGGCAGAGAGGCTGCAGCAGAAAATTACTAAACTAGCTGCTCTCGCCTCGCAGCTGGGAGAAAGATCCAGGCAACTGCAGGAGACCATCAATCGCCATATTGATTAAATCTTTTCATAATGATCTCTCTGTGTAATCTCACTCTCTGTCCCGTGTCTATGTGAACTGAAACGACTATGTACCCGCTGCTGGGGGACAAGAGGCCACCAGCCCCTCCACTGGCAATGGCGGACTCACAGTTGAGGACAGTGGCCCTCTTTCTTGTCTGGGTGCTGGCAGCGGCAGGGGGAGAGGAGTGCAGAGGTGGTGCCAGGCGGCCTTGCTGTCGCACACCTCGTGGAGGTAGCGGCAGGTCTGGCCCAGTCTCAGCAGGTCAGGCAGGATCAGCAAGGAGATGACGTGCAGTAGCTGTGGGGAGAGAGGGGGAGAGCATCAACCCTGAGACCTCCCCTGCTTTCAGGGCGAGACCCCAGCCCCACCATCCCCCCCTTCTCAACCCACCATCTCAGGGAGGAGATGCTGCATGGCAGCCACATCCTCCCCCTCCTCACCACCCTACAGGCTGCTGCAGTGTCCTTGGGCTGCGGGGAGGGGATATGGGTGAGGTGATGGCGGGCAGCCCCATGACAAGCATCAGACCCCACCCGTCCTCATCCACCCCACCACCATCCCAGTGCCCTCACATCACGTCCTCATCACCGCCAGTTGGATGCCAGCAGTGATGGCTGCGAGAACCCCTGTGGCCCATGGCTGCCATCTAGTGGCACAGCCAGGGGCTGACTCCGTGTGAGCCGGCAGCTCCCATGCAGACAGGGGGTTCAGGAACATGGGGGCGGCTGGGGAGGGGGGGAGGGGAGAGAGGGGAGAGATGGGGGAGGGGTGGAAGGGGGGAAGAGGGTCCCCGGGCCTGGGCCGGGGGTGCTCAGCCTCGGGGCAGGCCCCATGTGCGCCATGTTGAAGCTCAGCCTGGCCGCCGGCAGAGCCCCCCCGCCTTCTCCCATCGGTCTTTGCCGGTACAGGTCGAGAGGGCTGTCAGTGTCCTCCCCTGAGGTGATGCTGCCTCTGATTGGCCCCCAGGTGGTCAGGCTGCTGTGCTGCTGTGCCCGCCCTGCACCTGAGCTCATGACCTTCGATTGGCCGCCTGGGGCTGTCACTCTTCCCTGGTTTGATCCCGCCCTCCCCTAAGGTGACCCTGTCTCTGATTGGTCCCCAGGTGGTCAGGCTGCCCTGGAGGGCGCCCTCCCTTCACCTGAGGTGATGACCTCTGATTGGCCATCCGGGCTGCCACCGTGCCCTGGTTTGGGGCCCACCCTCCCCTGAGGGGATACTCTCTCTTATTGGCAGCCTGAGGGGTCACTCAGCATGGGGCTCACTCTTACTGGCTGCCTCTTGGTGTGCAGTGTGGGGGTTCAGGGCAGTTGCAGGCCCTGGACTATGTATCTCCCAGTGTGGATGGGCCTGGGGGAGCCCTGGAGACCTCACTGCCCACGGGCCCCGCCATGGCCCAGTTCACCAGTCCTGGGCCCAAGTGCTCAGCCCCAGGGACAACCCCACACCCAGGGTCAGAGCGGTTCCTGCTGCTGCCCCGAGGGTCGCCAGCCCCCAGTCAGCCCTGAGCCAGAGTGCAGGTATCTGAGCTGGGATGAGATGGAAGAGGCTGGAAAACCGTTCATCGAGAGGAGGCGGTGGAAGAAGGTACAGTGTATGTGGCACCTGGGATTAACTGACTCCCTGAGTTTTGTATCTGGATTGGTGCTGTACTTGCACAGGGACTAAGCCCCAGTTCAGAGCACAAATTGTTGTTACTGGGTATTTTTCATCCCTGCACAGTTCTGCATCGCTACGGACTTTACCAGCCATGGTCATGGACTCTGGGCCCGTCCTGTAGTGAGGTCACAGCAGGTATTCAGAAACAAAAAGGGTGCTTTTCCAAAATGCTACAGAAGGCAACAGCTGGCTGTAGACAGGTGGGAATACACAGAACTGGGCAGTGTCACTCAGCACGAGGAACAGCGATGTGGGTACAGCCGTAGCGTGACAGTTCTCATGGCCTTGAGCAGCACAGCAGGAATTTTCAGGCAGCACGGCCGGCTGCCAGGGCTGTGTGAACAGCTCCTGCCGAGCGTGGAGATGGGCAGGGGAGAGGACAGTGCTGTTGCTGTTGGTGTGTAGCAGGGGACAGTCGGCGGAAGCTGCACTCAGGACATGTAATGAGGAGCTGTTGTCTTGGTACTCCCAGAGGGTGATGATTCCCAGGGATCGAAGCCATGGGGTGACAGACTGCAGCTCCCAGCATGCCGTGGGGATGGCCAAGCGCTGTTCAAGCTGTTGGCTGGAAGAGCAAAAGGCTGCAGGAGGATTTGCACTGTGCTTGACCTGCAGCCAGAAATCTGCAGAGCAATATAGTGAGGTTAATGTCAGGGCCAGGACCGGAGGGCAGGAGTCGCTCTTCTCAGGAGTCTTCTCTCCAACTAAAGCCAGGCCTCTTCTCCCCGCTCCTTGGAGGCCTCTCTTCCCCTCGAATTGCTGAGAGATGACCTGCGCTGTGGAGGCTTCCAGCTGAGGAAGCTGTGAAATGTATATTCTTAGGGAGCTGCGCGCATGCGGCCGCCTCGGTCTCGGAGCCCTCCTTGCGGTGCATGGGCTTTTGCTCGTGTAAGGTGGGGCATGAGATGGGCGAGGGACTTTCTCCTCCTTTTGGCAGCAGCAGGAGGGGCTGTTACTCCTGTCAGGGTTAGGTTGTTACTCCTCTTTTTAGGGTCCAGCCCCCTCCTTTTAGGGTCCAAAGCCTCATTTTTATGCCCAAAAGACTCATTTTTAGTCAGGCTAGACTTCCCTTAAAAGCTGTCCCCTTAAACTGTGGGTCTCTTTGTGAGCCGTGGGTCTCTCCGGCAGTGGCAATTGATTGAGTTGCTGTTTGTGAACAAGCTCCTGTCTGTCTGCCATCCACAAGCAGGGCTGCTCCCTGCGTGGTCTAAATGCAAACTGCATTGATGCCCCTGAAATGGATTGCCTTTTACTTGGCACATAAAGTGGGGCAGGGGCATGGCACAAGCACCGCTCTGGGAGACACAGCCCGTTCCCATCTGCTCTGGATACAGGGGGAGTCTTAGGCAGTCAGCACAAACAGGACGGGTCCAGATCTTCCCTTTACAGCCTCAGTGTGGTTTGAATGTGGTTCTGAAAACAGAGGGATGTGAAACAAGGAAATAGTCACGTGACCTGTTTCTTCTAATGAACACATTTACTATCTCTCGGGCATTTTTAATATCTACAAGATAAGAGGAAGCACAAATGAGTGGGACCACCCATTTCCACTCCAGTATTAATGTCTGAATCATGAAGAATCAGAGTTATCGCAGACCAACAAAACCCTTGGTTGGTGAGGTTTGATCCCTCCTCTGTCCTGTCCAGGTATTGTGGTTTAACCCCAGCCAGCAGCAAAGCCCCACACAGCCACTCACTCACTCCCCCCCAGGGGGGTAGGGGAAAGAATCAGCAGGGTAAAAGTGAGAAAACTCATGGGTAGAGCTAAAGGCAGTTTAATAGGTAAAGCAAAAGCTGTGCAGGCAAGCAAAGCAAAACAAGGAATTCATTCACTGCTTCCTGTGGGCAGGCAGGTGTGCAGGCATCTCCAGGAAAGCAGGGCTTCATCACGCATAATGGTTACTTGGGAAGGCAAATGCCATCTCTCCGAATGTCCCCCCTTTCCTTTTTCTTCCCCCAGCTTTTATTGCTAAACATGATGTCATATGGTATGGGCTAGCCCTTTGGTCAGTTGGGGTCAGCTGTCCCAGCTGTGTCCCCTCCCAACTTCTTGTGCACCCCCAGCCTACTCGCTGGTGAGGCGGTGTGAGAAGCAGAAAAGGCCTTGACGCTGTGCAAGCACTGCTCAGCAAGAACGAAAACATCCCTGTGTTATCAACACTGTTTCCAGCACAAATCCAAAACACAGCCCCATGCTAGCTACTGTGAAGAAAACTAACTCTATCCCAGCCAGAACCAGCACACCAGGTGCCCCTTTGCTGACGTTGGGGAGCACTGCAGGTCCGCCTGACTACAGCAGCCAGTCACACACAGGCGGTACAGTCAGGGCAACAGGTTTCTTGTCCTGCTGCAGGCTGCATGGAGCAGGTACAAGGCTGCTGGACTGGGACCCCCAGCTGTCCCTGGCTCATTTTCAGCTGCACCTTCTGTCCCTCTTTTCCCCTTTTGTCCTGATACTCTACGTTCCGATCTTTTGTCTGGTACGGTTTCCCTTTATGGTCTCGCCAGTTTCACCCCAGGCCAACCAGTTTTCTCCTTTCATGGTCTGCCATCTCCAACAGTTTCTCACTTTCTAAAGCAATGAGTTGCACCTCGAGCCAGGGTTGATGAAGACAAAAAGGAATGAGAGCTTCCATAAGCAATGAGACGGCAGACACCATCAAAAAATGTCTATCCTCTCCACTGCCCACCTTAGAAATCTCGAGAAATGTCTAAAGGCACAACCAAGGAGCAGCTTAGAAGCTGTTCAAATCAGGTGGGCTTGGTTTGGATCCCAGTGAGATCCCTGTGTTTAGAGAAGACTTTTCTGAATGACTCCTCCAGTTGTCTGCCTCTTGAGCTGTAGGTGAGGGCATTGATTAAGGATGTTAAGGCAGTGCAGCAAAGAGAGAGAATATTTCTTTTGGGTTTCCTATTCTGACAGCATCTGCTAAGTGATACACACTGTAAGAGTCCCATGCACAATTGTATCCCCAAAGAGTGATCAGAGGAGAGGAGGATGCTTAAACATCTTTTGCTTTCTGGTGCTGAAAGCGATTTTCAGAGTGGGGGAAAGGACGTAACTGTGAGATGCCAGAAACTGTAGAGATGTGAAGAGAGCGCTACACAGAGTGGGAGAAGCAGGGAGGTCCTGGGGCCATGCTGGGGCCTGTGAACACAGGGCTCTGGAATGAGGCAGAGGGTACAGGAAGGTCCTGAGGGGACATAAGGGCAGATGGGGGCCTGGGGGCAACCCAAGAGGACCACCCATGGGCCAGTGGTGAGCTGGCTCCCTACCCCCTGCAGTGGACGGCCTGCCCCTCCCAGCCCAGGTTGCGGGTCACAGTGGGTCCCTTGGAGACACCCCTCTGTGACACCCCACGGCACTATATATAGCCAGCGTGGCCGCAGCCCTGCAGTGTCTGACAAGACAGCAACGGGACAGGACAGGAGCGCGGAGCTGGCGAGGAGACTCCGAGCACAGCCCACGTCTTGCCCTGCTGCCTCTGGCAGCCCCACGGTGCCGAGGCGTTTCCCTTAAGCTGCCCCCCTTCCCCCCCACACTTTCCTACAACTCACAAGATGGCAGAGAGACCCCCCAGCTGCCCCAGGGTAGCCTGGGAGGAGGTGGGGGCTCCCCAGGAGAGCATCTCTCTGCTGGAGCCCTACGAGGTGTCCACGGTCCAGCCACTGCAGAATGGTGAGTGAGGGGCCCCCTGGGGCTGGGCAGGGTTGGGGCCAGGGAGTGCGACCGGCTCAACACCGGGATCCCGTTTCCTTGGCACCCTGGCAGCAGGGGATCCACGGGCAGGGGTCACGGTGGTGCTTGAATGCCAGGGCTGCTCGGGGCTGGGAGCCAGCCCCAGCGCAGCCTCCCTCCTCAGCCATGCGGAGCTTAAAGCTCTTTTCACCACTTGGGAAGCTTGTTGGCAAAGATGCTGCGTCCTACCAACTCTTCTGTGTTTCCCCTCCATGTAGGTGACCCCCTGCCAGAGGAGAATCCAGAGCATGCAGAGCTGCAACTGGGATGGGATTCTGAGAGCACCTGGTTTCTTTCTTCACTTGACAGCAGCGACACAACCACGGTAATGAGCTCCCCCCTTGCTGGGACTCTTGACCATGGCATTGGCAGGAGGCTTGTGTGAGCAAAGGGACCCAGAATCAGTGGGGTTGGCCTCACTGGCATGGCCTCACTGTCCCTGGTGAGAGGGTTCCTGCTGTCCCTGAGCAGGCAGTATGCCGAGGGTGGCACTCCAGTGTCCCAGCAGCAGCTCCAGCCCTCCTGGCCACCAGCGAGCCCTGGTTCTCTCTGTAGAGCCAACATAGGGTACCCATGACCCCAACCCTCCTCCCTCACCCTGGGGACCCTCTGCTCTCATCATCTGTCCTGCAGAGACAGCAACCCCTGCTTCCAGCTTTCCTCTGTGCACTGCTGACAGCACTGCCGGGCATCTCTTGACAGAGCTGCTCGCGCTGCTCAGCCAAGCAGCACTATCAGGGTGCTTGGCGTGACATGTCTTCTTTCCTCCCTTCTTCCTCCTGTAGGTGTTTGGAGAATACCTCCAGCCTTCTCAGATGACAGACGTTCTCCTGGTGGCCATTCAGGCCTTGACAGCAGATGACATCTATGACAGGCAGATGGGCAGCAATGTCCTGGAGATGGCCATGAGAGACCCTCCCTCCTGGCTGACGGATGTAAGTGCCCTGTGGCTGGATTGCCCTGCCCGTGAGCCCTGTCAGGCCTTGTTCCTCCCTCCTTCCTTAACCCCGCTCTCTGGGGCACCTGAAGCCATTTCAGGGCAGCAGAGAGGGATGGGAAGGGCAGCAGTTTCAGTGGCAGCTTGGGCAATGGCTGCACTCCAGTGGCAGCACCCTCCTCACCCGTGTCCCCTCCAGGTGCCAAAGGTTGTGAGGTACATGCACATAAACGTGGAGCACATCCGCACGGAGCCAGCCCGGCACAGCCTGGACTCACTCCTTCTCCTGCTGACCACATGGTGCCCCAGGGAAGTGGTCAGGAGCCTGTTGAAGATCTCTCCAACATGTGACAGGTACTGGCCCCGACAGCCTTGAGGGCTTGTTCCCTGTGGGGAGAGGAGCCCAGAGACTCTCTGGCTGCCAGACCCACGGAAAACTGCGGGACATCCCTGAGGAGCAGGGCCCACCATGCTCCTCCCTGCCCCATGGGGAACACCACCTCTTCCCCCTCCTGCCTGCGTGGGCAGGGCCCCCAGGCACCGCAAGTCAGGGGGGTGGGCAGGGTCAGGGCTGCAGCACCTCCTGGGTCTGGAGAGGCTGGCCCAGGTACGGTGCAGTGGCCGAGGCAGCCCTGCTGACCGAGCGCTCTGCGTCTGCAGCGCTGCCCTGGCCATGTGGGAGGTGATGATCTCTGTGCCTTGGGCTTTGTGGAGAGTCTTGACGGAGCTGCTCAGCGTGCTCCAGGACCAGCAGCTGCGCCAGGTGTTCAGCTGTGCCGCGGAGGACGCCTGCATCTGTCCCTTGGCTGTGAGTGACCATGCCTCAGTGACCTTCAGGGCTGTGCCTGCCTCCCCAGGGAAACAGGCACGGCCCCCTCCCCTTCTGTCTGCCTCCAAACGGCCACCTCCTCCAGCACATACGGACACAGCCCCTTAGGGTCAGCCTCTACTTGCCACCGTCCGCGTGTCGTGCCTCCTTTGTGCCAGCGCGGTGGAGGGAGCCCTGCGGGCTCTGCTGGTCTCTCACTGCTGTCTTCCTTTTAGCTGCTGGTCTGCGCTGACGTTGAAACAGAGCAGTTTGCTGCCCTGTACAAAGCCCAGAGGTTCCTGAGGCATCCAAGCCTGGTGATGCTCTCACTGGTGCTCAGGGGCCTCATCACACTTTCAAAGACACCTGAGACGGTGAGCAGGGTGTAGTCAAGTGGATCCATGTTGGCAGCTGGGGCCTGGGGCAGTGGGTAATGTGGTGCCTTGGCCTTGGCTGGGAGTCAGGATGTGGGGTGATGGCTCCAGTCACCCTCCCTGCTATGGAGGGGCCTGGTGGGTGCCTGGGGAGCCCTCCAGGCACCGAGGGTTACTAATCCATCTGTCCCTTCAGGCCGGTCAGAAAAGGGGGTGGCTGAGCAGGGGACACTGCTCTCCTGCACTCCCTTCCCTTCCCTGTGCTCTCCCTGCATCCCCAGCAGTGGCCACTGCCTGCCAGGAGGCTGCTGCAGTGACTCCTGTGCCACCTGCTGGGAAGCCGGATGGGATGCTGGTGCTCAGCGACCAGTGCATTTTTAAAGCCAGGGTGGTCTTTCACCGCTTCACAATAAGGAAACCGTGTGTTTCATACAGGCAAGAAAAATGGTGGTCCTGCTGCCAGACATCATGGAGACCCTGCAGGATGCCAACACTGATGTCAAGATGAAGGCCCTGCTATTCCTGGGGAACATGATGGCTCACATGAAGAGGGAGGAGGCCAGCCTCATCGCTCTGGAGCTGGCAGAGAAGCTCCTGCCCCTCTTTGATGATGTAAGGCTGCCGTGGGAGCCTGAGCCCTACAGATGGGCACTCTGCAAGGCCCAGCCCTGTGGGCATCGCTCGGGCAGGGCTCCCCTCCTCGCTCCTCTCCCATGGCCTTTCAGGGCTCTGGGGCCGTTCAGCCGCAGCTGCAGATCTGGCCCACAGCCCCTGTGTTCAGGATGCAACCCCGGAGCATCTCCCCTCACACCAGCCACGCTAACGCCCTTGCTCACCGTGGGCAGGGAGTGGCTGTTGCTGAAGTCTCCCTGTCCTCCTCCCTACCAGGAGTCCAGCCAGGTGCGGGAGCTCTCCATCAGCCTCTTCAAAGATGTGATGAAGACTGTGGTGGAGAGAAGCAAGAAAAAGATGAAGAAGAAAGTGCAGAGGGTCCTGCTCCCGCTGTTCATCCGTATGAACGACCAGATCAAGAGCGTGGCCAAGGTGCAATGACGAGTGACCGGTGTCGCGGGGAAGGGCGTGCTGACACCATGGGGGTGGCCCGGGCATAAGGGTCAAGGGCTGCTGGACGTCAGAGTCTGGGAATGTGTGTCACCTCAGGGTCCCACTGCTCCCCTCTTCCCTGCCCTGGTCCCACCACTGCCTTCCTCCTTCCCCCCTGCTCCATTCCCCCCTGGAGAATGGTGGGAAGGGAGATGCAGCCGGCGCTGGACTGGCCTTGCATCCCGGGATCACAGCTCTGCCCACCCAGAGCCTGGGTGTGAAGGAGCTGGCCCAGTTCAGAGTCTGTGCCCCACTGCCTCTTCCCATAAGGGGCTGGGAACGGCTCGGAGCCTGGCCGAGAGGAGGAGGATGCCAGGTCTCCTTCCCTGGGCTGTGGTGCCATCTCCCAACCTCTGCTTCTCTGCAGGCCTCTGGGGACACCCTGCTCGCCTGTGCAGAGTTCCTGCGGTGGAGGAAGCTCAGCTACCTGGCCAAGACGAGACAGACAGAGCTGATTGGAGAGTGCTTGGTGAGGACAACCCCCAAGCCCCAGGGCCGGGCTGGACCAGGGCTGCCCCACGTGCCCGTGAGGAGGGCTGTGTGGCTGTCCCTGGCCTGCCCTGCTCCAGCCCGCAGCCCAGAGCCTGGAGCTGCATCCTCCTTCCCTGCCCTCAAGCACGGAGCCCCCAAGGGCTCTTCTCCAGGCCCCTCTCCCCTCCGTGCCCCCAGGGTGCTAAACAAGGTCCTGGCACATGTGAGCCCTGGCAGTGGGACAGCGGGGTCTCAGCACAGCCAGGCCCCCTGTGCCTGCGGCTCTGTCTGAGCCTCAGCCCCACAGGGCTCCGGGATGGGAGGGAAGGAGGGCACTGGTAGGAGGGACTGGTCTGGGTGGCTGGGGAGGGCCTGTACCAGCCCTGTGCCCTCGTGCTCTCTCCAGGTACTGCACGACAGGAGCAGGGTGGAAGAATATGTGTGTCAGAGCCTGCCGTACCTGAAGGACGCTCAGGCCAGCTTGCGAGAGGCGGCCATCAGGTTCATCGGTGAGCCACAGCCCCTGGGGTCCCTCTTCTGGCAGCCCGGCCCCAGTCCCCACCGCTGCACTGGCAGCAAGGGGCAGCCCTGTGGCTTCCCTGGGGTCAGCCCCACTGAGGGGGGGATGGGTGTGCGGCCGCGCTGGCAGGCCCAGGGGCCGTGCTGCTGGGAGCGTGCTGGGGAGCAGGAGGTCTGACGGGAGCTCTGTGCCTAGGGCTGGCCGCGCGGCACCTGAGGAACCTAAGGAGGGAGAAGCTGTGGGATATCTGCAACGGTGAGTAGGGGCAGTGCTGTGCTGGCCGGGGCTGGTGGGGCAGGGGACAGAGGCTGGGCAGGGTGCTGCCATGCCTGGCCCTGCTCCAGGAAGAGGCTTCAGGGGCCGGGGAACATGTCAGGGGCACACGGGGCATTCCTGAGCAGCAGCTTCCAGCTGGTCTGTTTGTCTCCCCTGCTCCTCCTGGCCAGGGACAGAGATGGGTGGGGCTGGCATGGTCTGGAGGGGACTCCCAGGGGTCTCTGCAGGCAGTGGGGGTTCATGGCTGCTTTGCTTCCTTCTGTTGCAGCCATCCTGCCCTTGGGGAAAGACCCCGAACTCTCCATCAGCTCCCTGGCAGCTAAGGCCATCTACGTCCTGACACCTCGGGACCTAACATCAAGATGGAGCCTGCGGTGGCTGTGCTGCTGGCTCTGCTGAGCCTTGGGGAAGTGAAATCGTACCCCTGCAAAAGGGCCGTATTCGAATGATTTTTGTTTTTAAATAAAGCAGAAACAAAAAGCGCTGTCCCGTGGTGTCCTTCCCATGGGGACCACCCTGCGTGTGCTGAGCAGACAGTGTCATTCCCGGCCTCTGCCGCTGCCTGCAGGACAGCACAGCCGGACCCAGGGTGTCCTTGCACCACAGGCCCAGCTGCCCCGCCAGACCACAGCCCCGGAGGGGAGGAGGAGAGAAGCTTTAGCCCAGCCTGCCCCTCCGGAAACACCTCGGGGCACGAAAAGGCACCCGCGCTCTGCCAAGCGGGCGAGTCGTCATTTGTCCCGGCACCAAAGTCCTAGCCCAGCCTTTCAGTGCCCAAAGCCCCTGTTTTGGGGCCAAAATCATCATTTTGGGGCCAAAAGACAGGTCCCAGCCTGTCTTTTCTGACCCAGAGCCTTTCCTTAGGGCCCACCGTTTCATTGGAGGGTCTGAACCCTACAGGCGGAGCTGGTCGCCTGGCAACGTCCGCCCAGAAGCCTATGGGGAGTCAGTGGACCCAGGACAGCCAATCGCCTCTGAGGGGGTGGGGCAAGACATGTGATTGAATGTAATGAGCCAGCCAATCAGAGGAAGGCTCATCTAAGGGGAGGGCGGGCTCAAACCAGGGAAGAGTCACATCCCAGGCAGCCAATCGGAGGTCATGAGCTCAGGTGCAGGGCGGGCACAGCAGCACAGCAGCCTGACCACCTGGGGGCCAATCAGAGGCAGCATCAGCTCAGGGGAGGTGACTGACAGCCCTCCCGACCTATGACGACAAAGATCAATGGGAGAAGGCGGGGGGCTCTGCCGCGGCCAGGCTGAGCTTCAACATGGCGCACGTGGGGCCTGCCCCGAGGCTGAGCAGCTCCCGGCCCAGGCCCGGGGACCCTCTTCCCCCCTTCCACCCCTCCCCCCTCTCTCCCCTCTCTCCCCTCCTCCCCCTCCCCAGCCGCCCCCATGTTCCTGAACCCCCCGTCTGCATGGGAGCTGCTGGCTCACAGAGTCAGTATCCCGTGGCCGTGCCACTAGACAGCAGCCATGGGCCACAGGGCTTCTTGCCACCATTGCTGCTGGAATCCATCTGGCGGTGATGAGGATGTGATGGTGAGGGCACTGGGATGGTGGTGGGGTGTATGAGGATGGGTGGGGGCTGATGCTTGCCATGGGGCTACCCGCCATCACCTCACCCACATCCCCTCCCCGCAGCCCAAGGGCCCTGCAGCAGCCTGCAGGGTGGTGAGGAGGGGGAGGACGTGGCCCCCATGCAGCATCTCCTCCCTGACATGGTGGGTTGAGTAGTGGGGGATGGCGGGGCTGGGGTCCCCCTGTGAAAGCAGGGGAGGTTCCTTTTTTTCTGAATTCCTTTCTTCTTTATTTGTGTGCCTACACTGTTCCTTTTTTCCACCTTTTCTTTCTCCCTGCTTCCCCCCAGTTCCATTCTCCATTAAAGGTAATGATGATTTGGCTTTCTGGACAGATCACAGGGTAGGTAGATACAGGCTATGAGTATAGGCTGGTCTGTCCCTTCAGAGCTGCAGGCTATAAACTAGATAGTCACGGGCTACGAGTAGAGTTACTATTACTACAAGTAAGCAGCACGTTCTCTTAGGAGAAGCTGATATGGAGTCTTTCAAAAGGGTGTTTGTAACTGCTGTGAACTGGGGCCTTGTGACAGTGACGGTAAGGTCATCAGCCTGCAGCTCTGCAGCAGGTAAAACTACCACTGAAACACTTTTGATGGCAGATGCTGCTGTTTGTATTTCATTTGAGTACTCATGTCATGGAGCTAGAATTATTTCTTTGCAATTAAGTGATGGGGATCTTCTTGCACTGGTCTTCTCTTTCTGGAGCCCCTCCTGCCATCCTTTGTCATCCAGAGCTTTCCCCTCTGTTCCTGAGAGGAGCGATGGCCGAAATGGGGAACGAATCCTGTGAGTAATGGCTTCACCAGCCGCTTGGATTTTGTGAATGCCCAAAGGCAACGGACGTGGCTGGTGCTCCATCCCTGAATGTTGATGTGCTGGCAACCTAGAGTGACTTCTGGGGTGTTTCCTGATAGCACCCAGACTTACCCAGGTGTTTTCTCTTTGACACAGACCTGAAAAATGCCTTAAAAATGTCTGGTGGGAACACAAGAGAGCTTGGTGGTGGGTGGGAAGTGGAAGGCACTGTGTCCTTCTGGGGAGGCCATGGCAGCGGTGTCCCTGTAGGTGCTGGCTTTAAGCTGGCCAAGCACGCATTATCCTCTCTGCACCCTTGACGTCCTCTCATCCCTCTTCCTTTTGCCCTCCCTCAATACCCGTCTGAGTCCTGGGCTGGTGGGTTGTATTGTATTCATTACGGGTGACCCTGCGCACCATCGGTAGCTGAACTGTGCGGTGCCACAGAGAGGTAGCTCTTGATGGCCCCGGGAATCCCTGGGCAATGAGGGAAATGTTGGAAGTTGTTTCTCCCTCCTGGTGGGAGCACGCACCGGGGCTTTGTTGTCCGAGAAGCCAGTGGGGAGTGCTCCTGGCTGGATGCAGCTCCCTTGGCAGATGCTTGTGCTCCTCTCTCGGCCCCCAGCTCTGATTCCTGCCTTTCCCCCCAGCCAGGCTGTGCTGCCGGCTCTTGGGAAATGGGGGTGCAGAGGGTGGATGGTTTTACCACAGCCAGGAAGTTCCCATCAGCCCGTCAGGGATGTTTTCTTGCAGTTACAGGTTTTAAAACAACCCAGGGAAGAAGTTTTCCAGGGAAACTTGACCCAGGAAAGTGCAGGGTTGAGTTCTGATTGCTCGCTGCATGGATTGTGCCTGTCCTCAGCCAGGCACACAGTAGCTTTTGGATGAGGAATGGGGCTATTCCAGGCTGAAGTGAGCAATCAGGATCCCAGGTCTGTTTTGTGTAAGGTAATCAAGTGGAAGTGTGCAGCTTGAGCCTTCTTGGTCACTTACCCTTTTGATTTCAGTGCTGTCCTCTAGTCTGAATCTTGCAGTGTTTTTGCTGAGGCATAAAAATTAAATGGGGAAAGCAGATCTTCCTCACCCACACACGCAGCTTCCCCTCAGCTCAAGGTGAACAAACAGAATCTCTGGGGGATGCGTTGTTTTATTTAAATGTGTGTGACATTCAGCATCAGGGGAGCTGATCTTATGAGTGGGTAGCATCTGACCTATGCTGTGAGTATGGAAGTTTGAGTAGTTTGGGGACAGAGGCCAGCTGGGGCCTGGGGCCCTCAGGGCTGGGAGCTGTTTGTGCCCCGTGCCCTTGGCCTGGCGCTCACAGCTGGGAATGGACTCTCCAAAATCCTGCTGGAAGGAGCCAGGTGTGCCCAGCCCTGGCACGGCCTCAGGGTCTGCTGCCAAGCTGCCTTGAAATCAGCTCTTCCCAGCAGGACGTTGCCCAGGAGTAACTTTGAGTGTTGCTGTTGTCCTTCAGGAAGCATGGCACACAGCAAGCACAGCAGAGCTGCGCCTGTGCCAGGAGAAGACTTTACTGAGAGCCGGGGCTGATGGTGACAGTTCCCAGCAGGTGTCCAGCTCAGGAAGATGCCGGTAAGATGGCAGAGAGGGGACACGGACAGGCTGTGACTTCTCTTGCAGGAACAAGATTTAAGAGGAGAAGGGAGCCTGAAGAGTAGGCCCATGAGGTCAAAATGGATCAGACAGCTGTCGCAGTCAGGATGAGAGCAGAGGGAGCAGAGAAGCACCAGTTGACGTGGCTGGGACAATGCTTCTGAGGTAGAAAATGCCAGAAAAACAGAGGGACAGGCAGAGGCATTGGGAGGTGGTGGAGTGGGTGAGAAAGGTGCCTGGGAGAGAGGAGAGCAGGGGGAGATGGGAGACAGAGATGGAGACGGAGGGGAAAAAGGCGTGGTGTTGGGAGTGAGGACGCTGCTACTGTGCAGGTGGTTGTGAGGTCAGAGGTGTGTGAGGAGCTGATGTGGGCAGGAGCAGTCCCCTGGCTTGTGCAGATGCTAGTGAGGTCATAGGAAGCGGAGCAGGTGATAAGTTTGGAACAGGCCCCTGGCTTGTGGTGGTGCTTGTGATGTCATAGGTGGATGAGTAGGTGATAGGGTAGAAGGAGGCAGCTGTATGTTGGTGTGTTTGTGGTGTCACATGTGCCTGAAGAGGTGGTAGGACAGGAGCAGGCCCCTGGTTTGTGGAGCTACTTGTGAGGTCATAGGCACCTCCATAGGTGCTAGGGCAGGAGCAGGCCCCTCCCTGGGTTGTGCCGCTGCTCATGTTGTCACTGCTGGCTGAGTAGCTGATAGGCCAGGAGTGTGCAGTGGGCTTGTCCACCTGCTTGTGATGTCACTGGTGGCTCTGTAGCAGTTGTGGCAGGTGCCTGCAGCTGGCTTGTGCAGGTGCTTCTGATGTCATAGGTGGCTGACTAGGTGATAGGGCAGGAGCATGCCCCTGGCTTCTTCATTTGCTTGTGATGTCACATGTGCCTGAGTAGGTGGTAGAGAAGGAGTAGGCCCCTGGGTTGTGCAGCTGCTTGTGATGTCACTGGTGGCTGAGTAGTTGATAGGGCAGGAGCATGCAGCTGGCTGGTGCAGGTGCCTGTGGTGTCATACAACTCCTCCCAGGCAGCTGAAGGGACATACTGGTTTCCAGTGGAGGCAGGTGAATTCCTGGGTAGCGGCCCCAGACTCTTGGAATGTCGCTGCGCAAAAAGCATTGTTGATGTGGGAGGAAAGTTCCTGCTCAGTAGCTCCCTGGGGATTCTGCTAGGAATGTCCAGGATTTTCTTGGCCTCATGTGGAGAAGCCTGAAATCCCAGGAAGCAGCTCCAGGCTTCTCCAAGGTAGCTGCTCAAGGTGTTTTGTCTATGTTGGGGCAGGTCCATGCCCTGTTGCTCCCCGGGACCTCTCCCAGGCATCTCCAGGAGTGTGTTGGCCTCCTCAGGAGAAAGCTGAAATCCTGGGTAGCAGCCCCAGCCTCCTCCAAGTTTGCTAGCCAAGGCATTTCATCCAATTTGGAGGAAGGTCCATGGCCGGTAGCTCCCTGGGACTTGTTCCAGGTGGCTCCGGAATGTTTTGGCCTCCCCTGGAGAGAGCTGAATTTGCAAGGTAGCACATGCAGACTCCTCCAGGGAAGCAAGCCCAGGCATTTTGTCCATGTTGGAGGCAGTTCCATGCCCTGTAGCTCTCTGGGACTCTTACCTGGCAGATTTGGAGCATTTTGGCCTGTCCTGGATATAGCTCACGTCTCAGGTAGCAGCCCCAAATTCCTCCTAGGGAGCTAGTGAAAAGTTTTTTAGTGTTTAAGGCAGGTCCCTGGCCAGTATCTCCCCGGGGCTCCTCCCTGACATCTCCAAGAGTGTTTTGGCTTCCTCAGGAGACAGCTGAAGTCATGGGTAGCAGCCCCAGACTCCTCCTAAGTAGTTCCCTGAAGAGTTTTTTTCCTGTTGGAAGCAGGTCCATGCTCATAGCCCTCTGGGACTCCTCTCAGGTAGCAGCCCCAGACTTGTCTAAGTTAACTACGCGAAGAACATTGTGTATGTTGGAGGAAGGTGCATTCCTAGGAGGTCTCCAGGAAGTCTCCCAGGCATGTCCAGGAGTGTGTTGGTTTCCTCTGGAGAAAGCGGAATTGCGCAGGTAGCAGCCCCGGACTCCTCCAAAGATGCAACCTGCAGAGTTTTGTGTATGTTGGAGGCAGGGCCATGCCCCGTAGCTCTCAGGGACTCCTAGCAGGCAGATGTGGATTGTTTTGGCTGATCCTGGGCATAGCTCAAGTCCCTCTGGGTGACTGTCTGTGTAGTTACCTGTAGAATTTAGCTGTACCTCTCCCTGTAACAGCACATCTGTCTGTAACGGGAGCTGTGTTTGTATCAGTGCCTTTCTGTGCAATGGTCCCTCTGTCTGTCAAGTGACCTCAGTGGGTGATGGTGTCACTTGCTGTATCTGCTGTTGTTCGGGTATTTGAATGTGCGCTTGAATGTGTGACTGTTGAGGTATCCTTAATTGCATGTGCAATTGTTGCTGTATCTGGAATTCTGTCTCTTTTGTGGCTGCATCTGCAATTCTTTTAGCAATTCAGTGTGAATCTGTGCCTGTAATTGCATTGGTCTCTGTGATGGTAGCGGTAGCTGTATTTCTGGTGGTGCCAGTACCTGTGCCTCTACTGGGAGCCGTAACTGTACCTGAAACTGTATCTGCGTTGCTAGTGGTCTGTGTATCTTGCAGTGGGTTGTGTATGTGCAGGTGTGTTTGGGTTGTGCATGTCTGCGTGTAATTCCCTCGCTAGCTGAAATAGTGTCAGCAAGGGTATCTCCAGTGTCTCTGTACCACTATCGGTCTCGGTATCGGTGTGACTGTCTCTGTACTGGTATCAGGATCTGTGACAGCGTTGGTAGTGGCATCTGCAATGGCATTGGTATCTGCATCGGTATGCATAATGCTATCGATATCTGCCATGGCATCTGCCGTGGCACCTGCAATGGTTTCTTCAGCTGCAGTGGTACCTGCACCTGCAGGGCTATTTGCTTGGCCAATGGCATCTGCAGGGTTATCAGCAGTGGTCTGGGCAGCTGAAATGGTGCCTGCAATGGTATTTGATCCTGCAACGCCACCTGCAAAGGTATCTGCATCTGCAGTGCTATGGGTGCACTGTACTGTTGTCTGCAACTCTCCAATGCAGATACCATTGCAGATGCAGATACCATTGCTAATGATAATGAGAAATAAACATAAACTTTTGGTTTCCACTATGGGGCTATAGGGTCCTGATGGCTCTGATTCATTTATGCTGGGTCAGAACCTTACTGCTTTACCTAAGCAACCAAATCCGGCACATGCTAAGCCTTTCACAGGAAATAATTCACGTGCCTCAGATGTATTTGAAGATTATACTACCCTATTTACACACCTGCCAGGGCAATATTGGATATGTGGAGAAAGGGCATTCGAGGATTTACCCTCAGCCTGAGCTGAAAAGTGTATTCTAGGTGCGTTAATCCCATGCACACAGGGGCCCTGCTGAAGTCCCAGGTAGCAGCCCCAGACTCCACACACGTAGCTAGGTGAGTGGTTTTGCCATGTTAGGGGCAGGTCCATGCCTGTCACCTCCTCAGAACCTTTCCCAGGAATCTCCCTGAACCTTTTGGCCTCTTGTGGACAGAGCTGAAGGACCAGGAAGCAGCCCCAGACGTCTCCAGGGGAGCTACTTGAGGAGTTTTGTCCATGGAGGCAGGTCCATGCCTGTAAGCTCCCTGGGACTCCACCCAAAGTGCTCCGGAATGTTTAGGCCTGCCCTGGAGACAGACGAAGCCCCATGTAGCAGCCCCAGATTCCTCCAAGGTGGCTACGTGAGGAATTTTGTCCATGTTGGAGACAGTTCCCTGTCCGGTAGCTCTCTGGGTCTCCTCCCAGGCATCTCCAGGAGTATGTGTTTTCATCTGGAGAGAGCTGAAATCATGGGTAGAAGCCCCAGACTCCTCCAAGGTAGCTACCCGAGAAATTTTCTGTATGGTGGAGGCAGATCCATGCCCAGTAGCTCCCTGGACTCCTCCCCACATCTCCCAGAGTCTTTTGGCCTCCTCTGGAGACAGCTGATATCCAGGGTAGCCCCCACAGACCCACCCACCAAGCAGTTTTTCCTGGCAGTTTTTCTCCTCTGGAGGAGGTTCTTCACCTGCTAGCCACAGAACAGCCGCAGCTACCTCCTTCGTTTGTTTTTCTTTGTATGAAGATTTCTTTTTTGTTTTTCATTTTTGCTGTTCTTTTGTACTCCCAGGTTTCCCCCATGTTGTTTTCCTTGTCCAGGGAAGAGAGTGCCAGCTCATCTTCCTCCCAGGACTCCTTCCACGTGGCTCTCAGGTTTGTTTTTTCCACTGTGTGAGGTTTGTTCTCCTTGTAGCCCTGTGCCTTTTGTCAGTCCCTCCCAAGCAGGGACGGGGCAGCAGAGAGGGGCGTTGTTTAGGGGACTGGTGCTCTGCTCTGGCAAATTTGGCTGTGTATGTTGTTGCAAGAGCAGAGCTTGGACGGCGTGCAGGGCTGAGGGGTCACACGTGGCTGTCAGGGGGTCTGAAGAGGTGCCGGCTTCTGCTGTGCAACATCTCCTCAGTCCACATAAGAGGAGGGAGATGATCTGTGATGGTTGAGAGGGCAGGCTCTCAGAGGCACAGTGAGAGAGACCGATTCCAAAAGCGTGGTTTGTCCTCAGTATGGTCCTGCCCATCTCCTGGAGCCCAGGCTGGTGCCTGAGGACCCGAGGTCTTTGCCCAGGCTGAGGGATGCAGCTGCCACTTTCCTGCTTGCAGGTGGGACTTGTAGCGAAGCTGAGTGTGCATCTCAGAGATGCACACACAGACACACACAGACACACAAGGCAGGACTCACAGAAACCACAGACAGCCACGTCCCCTCCTCCTCTTGGGCTGGTAGAGACAGGAGGTCACCAGTGCAGGCACGCACACGACACTCTCTAGGTTCACAAGCACACGCACGGTCACAGATTCCTTGCATACTGACATGGTCCCTCTGTCCCTCCAGTACTCCTGCGCAGATCTCGACCCTCTGACCCACCCCACAGGTCCCCTACTCGCTGGCTGGTCCATCTTGGAGCTCCCTGCAAACAAGCAGCACTCACCCGTTTGTCCTGCAGGCAGCCCACACTCACCCATCTCCTCAGGTGCCAGCACGCACCCTTTGCTGCCTGATACCCCAGCCCAGAGCTGAGCCCCCCCGAGTCACCAGCTGGTCCAGCTTGAAGTTTGCTGGTGAATGCACACGCACACCCCATGCACACCTGGTTTGGGGAAGATGCAGACACTCACAGCGCCTCGCACTCACCTCGCTCACACCAGACACACACACCATTCCCACCCCAGTGCCTGGTGGCCGAGACCCCCACTCCCTGCAGTAGCTGCACTGAGACCCCCCACTCACTCCACCAGCTGCACTGGGACCCACGCCAGTAGCTGGCACCACAAGCCAGGGCTGCCTACACCCCCTGGTTGACTCCAGTAGCTGGCACCCATCCACTCATGCCAGCCCCCCAGTAGCTGGCACAGAGTCCTTACAATTCACATACACACAGGATAGAGAGTGAGATTACACAGAGCGATAGTTGAGAAAAGATTTAAGAAGAAGGTATAAGAAGACAGGACAGACATCATCTGTGTCCTGCTACCAATCACTTGTCTCTGGAGATGCTGGTGTCATCAGGTCATCATCTGAAACTTCAACAAAATTAGATGGGACAAATCCTCTTGTGCCCTCGGTCAGCTCTCCCACATACCATCTGTCTTCATCCACATCTCCAAAGACGTAAAAACATCGTCCAGCAACTAGAGGAAGCTCTAGTCCAGGCCGCTCATTGGGACCATCAAAAGGATCATAGCTGTATCGAGCTATGAATGGTCGAAGCTCTGCCGGTGGTTTTCTCGTAGCCTCCAGGAGGATGGACTCCTTGTCTACTCCCAGCTTAGCCTGGTGCGGCCTGGAACTGATACAGTTGGATCTTTCTCTTTCCAGCCGTTCAAGTTCCTGAAATAGCTGCTGGTGGTGTTCCTTTGGCTTCTGACACCGATCATTCAGTTCAGCCACCTGGGCTTGAAAGAATGGCAGGGTTTCTTTCTGTTCCCTGCGCACTTCTGTCTGAGGGCTCTCTGCAAACACTCGCCTTCCTCCTCTTTCCTCTGGAGCGCTAACTTTGTCTCCTCGTCTTCCTTCTCCAGCTCTTGACTTCTGTCTGCCATTTCTCTCATGGCTTTCAGTTTGCGCTTTGCCTCTTCCAGCTGGGTTTGCAGACAGACGTTTGTTCGGATGGCAGAATCTCGCTCCTCTGCCACTCGCCTTAGTTGCCCTTTCTGTCAACCCCATCTGCCCACAGAGGCGAGCATTTTCTTCAGCCAGTTGGGTGTTTGCATTGGTCATCTCTGTCAGCTGCACCTGTAGCTCCTCACAAGTTGGGCTGTGGGTGCTCACATGAGAGGAGTCCTCTTCATCTGCAGCTGCTTGGGCCTGAAGCTCCTCAGCCGCCTTCTCTGACAAGTCATCCTGCTCGTCGCATGCCAGCAAAGCTCCAGCAGGCTCTCCCCTTTCTCCAGCCCTCTGCTGAGGAAACGATGTCAGACGCAGTTCCTCAGTGGCGCTTTGGATGGGCAGTGGCACCCGAGTATTGATCATGCGACCGATGTTCTGCAGTTGCCTGGCTCTTTCTTGCAGCTGCTTGCTGATGAGACCCAGCTTAACAGTCTTCTGCTTGAGCCTCTCCCACTCCTGCCGCACTTCAGGAGAGCTTGCCTTCCTCAGCAGACAGTTCTCCTCTTGAAGGACACTGCATCGCCTCTCGAGGTCCTTCAGGGCACTCTGGAGGTGGGCGTTCTGCTCCAGCAGCCTGCTGTGACTGCTGCCAGGCAGCCAGTCCTCCTGCTGCCCTACGGTCTGAACACCCACCTCTGCCACAGACTGCCCGCTGCCAGTCCTTCCTTGCGGCGGGGTGTCCAAGCAGGGCTCCATGGCCCTGGTACCCAGGAGGGTCTGCAGGCGGTGCCAGGCCGTAGCCTTGGCCCTGGCCTCTTTGCCATTACTGGGCTGCTCGCCCTCGAACCGCTCCAAGATGTAGTTCAGGAAGCATCTCCTCTGCAGCAGCAGTTCATCTTCGAGGCGGTGGATGTGGGCGGCATGCTTGCCCTTGGTCTCCCAGCGCAGCTTGCTGAGGACGTCGTGGAGCTTCCTGCGGGCCTTGCTGCTGCTCCAGTCTCCTCTCAGCAGCTTCTTGGCCAGCTGCTGCTGCAGGTCCCGTGCGTGACGGATGGCATCGTCGCGTTGCTGCAGCAGCATCCCCTGCACCTTGCGCAGCTCAGCCTCCTTTGAGCGCAGCAGCTGGCGGATCTCCACCGCCCGCTGCTGCCGGTTCAGCTCCCGCAGCCGCTGGAGCTCCCGTGCCTGCCGCTGCTCCCATCTGGAGTGCAGCCATTCGGCCAGGAGCTGCCGGTCCTGCTCTGCCGCCTCCTTCAGCTCGCGAGTTTCAGCGGCGAAGCAGCGGTGCAGCTCTTGGGCGTGGAGTTGCTCAGCCTCCAGTTCAGCCCGCAGCCTCTCCAGCTGCCGCTTGTGCTCGTCCTTCTGTGCCGGGCCATGGCAGGGCGAGGGGTGGCTGCGTGCCACGGGCCCCCGTCCTGCACCGTCCCGGCTCATGGCTGTGGGGATGGCAACCAAACGCTGCCACCAACAGCCACCGACATTGCACGTCACTCCCTCTCAGCAGCTGCTGCCTCCCTTGAGCATGCAGGAGTGGAGACAGCTTCTGCAATCAGCCAGGGGTGGGTGAGTATGGCCTCATATACGTGTCCTGGCCCTGAGCACACAAAGGAGGGGTAGGGCCACATGGCCTTATAAGGTATGTCCTGGCCCTGAGCACACAAAGGGGTGTGGGGGGGGCGGGGCTGCATGGCCTTAACAGGTATGTCCTGGCCAGAGCACAAAAAGGAGGGGTGGGGCCGCTTGGCCCTAGCAGGTATGTCCTGGCCCCGAGCACACAAAATTTGTGTCATCTAATGCCATCTCTTGTGAATGTGCAGTTGTGTTCATGATCTTGTTGAGTCCTTTTGACTAGTCTGGCTTGGAACATCATGAGGCATTTTGAGTACTGGAATTGAAAATGACACCTCCTGGGGTGTAAGAGCTGGCAGTTTTCCTCTCCACACCCTCAATGTCCATTGCCAAATTCCATCACCCCGGGACCCTGTCACCTGTCCCTCCTCTCTCCTCCCCAGTGCATTGATGTCATCTTTTGTGTATAGGCAGGGCCTTGATGATACTACTGCGCGGGCACCGTGTATGTGAATGGCAGGTTTTCTGCATATTTGTGACTGATCTTTCTTGTTTCTTTTAAACAGGAAAATCTTGAGACGTTCTCCCCAGGAACTAAAGAAAGGCAAGGAACTGATGAAGAAAGAGCTGCCAATCCAGGAGGGAGTGTAGGTTAGTTCTGTTTTGAAATGTTCGTGACTGTGTTCTAGCCAAAGCCTTGTTTTAAACAACTGAAAGGAGCTGAACTACTGGGTATTTTTCATCCCTACACAATTCTGTATTTCTATGGACTTTAGCAGCCATAGTGATGGACTCTGAGCATGTACTGTAGTGAGGTTAAAGCACATATTTAAAAAAAAAAAAAGTGTGCTTTTCCACCATTTGACGGAAGCCGCTCTCAGGACATGTACTTAGGAGCTGGCATCGTGGTACTCAGTGGGAAATAACATGAGGCAGGAGGGTAAGTCACAAAAGGCCATAGTAACTGTATGTGTGAAGTGATGGAAACAGCTTGAGGGTGTTAAGGAGACTTAGTTGCGATTAAGGCAGTGAGTGAGGTGAGTGTAGGAGCATTCTGAGTGGGTGAGAAGGGGCAAGACTGTGCATAAGGCCAGGAAAGGCTGTGGCAGTAGTTGAGCCGATCAGAAATCAAATAGGAGATGATCTGGGCAGTATCTGGAGAAGTCAGTGTCTTGTACATGTTGTGCAGACTGCGTAAGGCCTGACTGCCGGCGAGGAAGGGAGTGTGAAAGGAGCGGAGGAGTGCCAAGGAATGGGGATAGACGTGATCACAGACGCATTTCTCAGTTTTCCATGGGCTGTCTGTACACCCCGTGTAACTCATCTTGCATTCAGAAAGAAGTGCCACCCTTTAGGTGAAAAGAGGGGGGAAAAAGTATAGGTAATCTGTGGCAGAGCTGCCACTTGGATTGAGATTACCATGCTTACTCTAAACCACTCTAGAGAATTAAACACATTTCCTTGAAACACTTTCCCAAAATCACAAGGCATGACTTTCTGAAAGAGCTGTTTTCCTCGGAGCTGCATGTAAGCTATGCCAGATGAGAGAGTCTTGCCTGCTGTGAGTCACTGAGGCTGATGACAGGTCACCCAGCAGTTTTGGCAAGGACAGAACAAGACAGACACACGTGCTTCTCTGTGCTGATGGTAATTTCTGGAACGTGTCTTGCATAAGTTGGTCTTCAGGTTTTGCAGGTTGTAGGCTTGGCAGGATCTATTGTGTCATTAAAATAATGGTACTAACCAAACCCAGTGGGATGGGGTTGAAAAAGAAGGAAAAAACCAACAGAGAGAGGAAAATAAAACCCAAGAAAAACAAGCGATGCAAATGAAAACAATTGCTGACCACCAACTAACCAATGCTCAGCCAGTGCCTGAGCAGTGGCCCCACTGCCACCCTCCCCGCCAGTGTTATTGCTGAGCACGACATCATATGGTATGGAATGTCCCTGTGGTCAGTTGGGGTGTGTCCCCTCCCCACTTTCTCTGCATCTCCAGCCTACTCACTGGCGGTGTGGTGTGAGGAGCAGAAAAGGCCTTGATGCTGTCTAAGCGCTGCTCAGCAATAACAAAAACATCCCTGTATTGTCAACACTGTTTTCAGCACAAATCCAAACCATAGCCCCATACTAGCTACTGTGAAGAAATTTAACTATCGCAGCCAAAACAAGGACAGTAAGGCATTTTGGATTTCATACAATTGGCAGGAGTGCTTGAACAGTTTAATGTTATGTTGAGTACAGTAGTTACAATGTCATCGGAAGAAAGTGAAGACAAAGAAGATGAAGACAGCAAAGATACTCAAAAGCGTTATAACCTTTGACAGCAGAAACATGTCATTTAGAGTTTATATGAACAGTTTTCCTTCAAAGGATTGCTCTTTTCAAAGATTTATAGATGATGTTTTGCTATTTCCACATCACAATTTAGTGATTCTAACATAAAGCTCTCCACTGAAAAGTAAAAAAATGACGGATGTATCCTGGGAAGAAGTGTAATTACATAGACTGGAGAGTCTTACTCTTGGAGCTTACACTTCTCCTTAACATGCAGGTGTGTGTTTTTTCACTTGTGCTGTGCAGTGATTAAAAAAAAACCCCAAAACCAAGCACAAGAAACCACCCCTGAAACTTCCTCCGAAGGGAGAGGTGGGTGAGACATATCACATTTTCTGCTTCTTCCGCTGTCCTGCTTTCTCTTAAACTTCTTTGTATCACTATCATAAATTCCTTGCTTACTCTAGAGCCAAGACAATGTAAGATATTTTGTTCGGGCCGGTCTTCTCCTGTCAGGCAGAGATGGCCATGTAGACGTGCTCGGTCACAACACGTCTAAAAGGACTAACGGGTGGGCGCATGGTTAGTGATGGTTCTCCCTTATCCACAGTGCTGGCAGTCACGTCACGGAATAATGCTTTGGAGGGGTTTCAGATCTGTGGTGTTTACAGAATAATCATATGATAATTCCTGGGGTAGTCTGAGCGTATTTGAAGAACAAGGATTTGGGGAGGAGAGGATACATTTAATTAGCAGTTAGATTTTTTACAACACAGCCCTTGTGGGTCATTTATGATGATCATGGAGGTGGTGGCTGAATTCTGTAATGGAAATTCTTTTGTTCTGGAACTGAAGCCCAAATTGCCTTCTAACAGTCTTAGTCAGACTACTGAATCTGGAGGTATGCAGTTCTTTTCTCAAAACTGGAGATAATTCAGATAGAGGGAGAGCCTGTGTGGAAGTTTGAGTAGTCTGGGGACAGAGGCCAGCTGGGGCCTGGGGCCCTCGGGGGTGGGGGCTGTTTCTGCCCCGTGCCCTTGGCCTGGTGCTCACAGCTGGGAATGGGCTTTCCAAAATGCTGCTGGAAGGAGCCAGATGTGGCCAGCCCTGGCACGGCCTCAGGGTCTGCTGCCAAGCTGCCTTGAAATCAGCTCTTCGCAGCAGGACGTTGCCCAGGAGTAACTTTGAGTGTTGCTGTTGTCCTTCAGGAAGCATGGCACACAGCAAGCACAGCAGAGCTGCGCCTGTGCCAGGAGAAGACTTTAATGAGAGCCGGGGCCGATGGTGACAGTTCCCAGCAGGTGTCCAGCTCAGGAAGATGCAGGTAAGATGGCAGAGAGGGGACACGGACAGGCTGTGACTTCTCTTGCAGGAACAAGATTTAACGGCAGAAGGGAGGCAGGACAAGTGGGTCCATGATGTCAAAAAGTGCATTAGGAGCGGGCGCAGTCAGGATGAGAGCAGAGGGAGCAGAGAAGGAGATGCAGTTGACGTGGCTGGGACAATGGTTCCGAGGTAGCAAGTGCCACACAAGCAGAGAGACAGGCAGAGGCATTGGGAGGTGGTGGAGTGGGTGAGAAAGGTGCCTGGGAGAGAGGAGAGCAGGGGGAGATGGGAGACAGAGATGGAGATGGAGGGGAAAAAGGCGTGGTGTTGGGAGTGAGGACGCTGCTGCTGTGCAGGTGGTTGTGAGGTCACTGGTGTCTGAGGAGCCGATAGGGCAGGAGCAGGCAGGTGTGAGCAGCCATAAAGGCGACTGGTTAGAAAGGGAAGTGACTGAGCAGAAGAACATTCCTGCGCACCCGGGAGCTGTGAGCCTGGCAACCAGAAGCATCCTTGAAACGTGCAGGTGGCCGCTTTGCAGCACAGCGAGGTACCGAGAATCCAGACACCTCCAGGTCATCTCTGAAGTGAGGCTCTGTCTGTTACGGTATTGCTCCACATTTGGGCTCACTTCTGGAGTCGGTTTGGTTTATCCGCCCAGCTGTGGAACGGCTGGGTCCCCTCAGGATCGGTTTGTCCTCCCCTCTGGGATGCTTTGGCCCTTTCTGAAATCTGTCTCATTCACTTTATACCAGTATTATATCTCCATATAGGCAGTCTCTCATCACTAGATCTGCTGCTGTTTTGAGGAGAAGTTCCCTCGCTAATGATAAGTGTGTCGTAACTTGCAATAGTATACACCTACTTGTTTGTAGCTGTTCTATCGTCTCTGAAAGATCGGTTGTTGCTATAGGATTGATGACTGCTCTTCTTGACTGCTGCCATGCTACTGATTGATCCTCTCTCATGGATTGCTGATAGAAATGGGAAGCAGGTCCATGGCCTGGAGCTCCGCAGGGCTCCTCCCAGGCGTCTCCAAAGTGTTCTGTCCTGCTGTGGAGGGAGCTGAAGTCCTGGGTAGCAGCCCCAGACTCCACCAGGGGAGATACCCAAAGAATTTGGTGTACTTTGGCAGCAGGGCCATGCCCAATACCTCTGTGGAAGTACCTCTGTGGAAGTCTTGCCAGCAATTTCCCAGAGACTTTTGGTTTCCTCTGGAGTCAAGTGCATTCCCAGGCAGCAGCCCCAGAATCTTCTCAGGTAGCTACCCAAGGAGCATTGTGTATGTTGGGGGCAGGTCCATTCCTTTTTTCGCATCAGGATTTTTCCCGTACCTCTGGTGGAGCATTTTCATTTTCTTTACAGACAGCTAAAGTCCCAGGTAGCAGCACCACCATTTTCCTAGTTAGTTAGTTGAAGAGATTTCTTTGTGCTGGAGGGAGGTCCACGCCCGGTAGCTCCTCAGGAATCCTCCAAGGAATGTGCCAAATGTTTTGGCCTCCCCTGGAGACAGCCGAATCTCACAGGGAGCTGTCCCAGCGTTTTCCAAGGTAGCTACCCAAGGTGTTTTGTGTATGCTGGAGTCAGGTCCCTGCCCAGTAGCTCTCTGGGGCTCCTCCGAGGCATCTCCAGGAGCATTAGGGTTTTCTCTGGAGACAGGTGAATTCCCGGTAGGCAGCCCCAGACTTTTCCAGAGACGTTACCCAAAGGGCATTGTGTATGTTGGGTGTGGGTCCATGCCCCGTAGCTCCTTTGACTCCTCCCAGGCAGCTCTGGAATGTTTTGGCCTCCCCTGGAGACAGCTGAATGTCACAGGTAGCAGCCCCAGACTCCTACAAGGAATCCACCCAAGGAGTTTTGTCACTGCTGGGGGATCATCCATGCCACGTAGATTTCTGGAACTCCTCCCAGGCACCTTAGGAGCTTTTTGGCCTTCCTTGGATATAGCTGAAGGCTCTGGTAGCAGCCCCAGAGTCCTCCTAGTTAGTTACGTGAAGAGTTTTCTTCATGTTGAAGGCAGGTCAATGCCCGATATCTCTCTGGGACTTCTCTCAGGCATCTCCAAGAGTGTTTTGGCTTCATCTGGAGACAGCTGAAGTCATGGGTAGCAGCCCCAAACTCCTCCTACGTAGGTAGTTATTTGTATCCATGTTAGAGGCACTTGAATGAATGGCAGCTGCCCAGGAGTCCTCCTAGGCATCACCAAGAGTGTATTCACTCCTTCTGGAGACGTCTGACGTCTTGGGTAGTAGACCAAGAATCCTCCCAGGTAAATTGTTGAAGAGTTTTCTTCATGTGGAAGGCAGGTCCATGTCTGGTAGCTCCCCGAGGCTCCTCCCAGGTATCTCCAGGAGTGTGTTGGCCTGTGCTGGAGTGTCGTGAAAGCGTGGAATGCGCCTCACTCCAACGAGAGAAGCAGCAATATGTTGTATTGAGGGAGGAGAATAATTTGAACAGGGTTCAATAAATTGGATGGGATTTAACACAGTTTAACAGTGGTTTACCACGGCTCAATAAATTTGGTGGCAAGGTTCCCTTTATTAATGACTGCATGGAAGAAACATACACAGCAAAAACGAGCAAGAATCGAGTTAGAATGATTCACACAGAGACCAGAGACAAAAATGGTAAGAAGGACCGTCCCGGTGAGTCATGAGGTTCAGAGTTCACCCTCTTGCTTTCTAAACTCCTGATGGAGCTTAGGTGCAGCCAGGTCCAATCTTAGTCTCAGACTTGGACAACGGTTTATGTCTAATGGAATTAGCTAAACAAAGTTTATAGTCATTAACATTTAATAGCTCCCTGGATTAGTAATGTTTCATGAGTATTAATTCAGCATGCTGTCAGTCACTTAGCAAAGATCTGCCGTTGGTAAGAGGTCTCTCTGCCTGAAGGAGCAACCTTGAGAGATGTCCCAGCTCAAAGGGAGATCACCGCCGTGCAGCCATTCTGCCTAGCAGGGAGAGCTCAGAGAAGGCTCACTGAGGCTGTCACATTTATGGAATGAAGCGGTTGGCTCATAGTCAAATTACATGTGATGGGAAAGGTATGCATGAGAGTCCTTGTACCCACAACTTTCTGTGTTCCTTGATAAATGAGTCTTGGAAAAGCCACCCACTATTCATGTGTCAGTCACATGACTGGTGTTCTAAGCTCATAGGCATCGATGCTTGCTGTGTCACTCTGCTCCTTTGTGGGTTTTCAGAGAACAGATTGGAACCAGAGGAGTTCTTGCCAGGGCTACGGCTCAGGCCTTCACCTCCTTTGCAGCCTGAACCAAACTACTGCTAGTTTCATTAAGGGGTCGAGTCCATCCTTGACAGGGCTAATGGTTTTAAACTGATGAATGGTAGATTTAGATTAGGTATTAGGAAGAAATTTTTTACTGTGAGAGTGGTGACACACTGGAAGAGGTTGCCCAGAGAAGTCGTGGATGCCCCCTCACTGGAATTGTTCAAGGCCAGGTTGGATGTGGCTTTGAGCAGCCTGATCTAGTGGAAGGTATCCCTGCCCATGGCAGGGGAGATGGCACTAGATGATCCTTAAGGTCCCTTCCAACCCCAACCATTTGATGATTCTATGATTGTGTGAAATGGAGGCCGTAGGAGATATCAAGACGAGGTCTTGCTCCGACAGGGGCAGACCTGGCAGGAAGACGCCAATCGAATTTGCCATTTATAGTCATGCTTATGTCTTCTCTCTGTTGCAGAACTGCTCCAAGAAAATGCCTGAACCCCAGAGGAGGCTGCAAGAACAGCCCTAAACAGAGATCACTCTTTCTTTTTCCAATTGAAAATTGGAGAAGGGGCTTCGTCCTCGTCGACGCCATCATATGCCCGTTCCATCCTCAGTCAGTGGGGGGCCGGAACCAAGCAGGCAGGTTCTGTGGGACCAGAGTCTGCCTCGTAGGACTAAGGTAACTCTGGGGAGGTGGGACAGGGCACCAGATGGACAGTGGATTTCCTTCGGGGATCTTGGCATTGCTTTCTTTTCCCTCCCACACTGCAGCTTTCTTCATGGTTGCCACACTGCTCCCTCTCAAAGCATCCCACCTAGATCCATCCCATTTGTCTGCCTT
Organism: Ciconia boyciana; assembly: GCF_034638445.1. Classification (NCBI taxonomy): domain Eukaryota; kingdom Metazoa; phylum Chordata; class Aves; order Ciconiiformes; family Ciconiidae; genus Ciconia; species Ciconia boyciana. The sequence goes on from NW_027328407.1 coordinate 625,322, forward strand.
TGGCCCTCCTGGTTTTGCAGCCCTCCAGGAGAGCCTTTGGGAGGCCCCTAGCTGTCTCCTCCCACAGCTTCTGGGGTTTCCCCACTGTTCTGGCCTTTCAGGAGGATCTTTCCACAGCTTCTTTTGTCCTGGTTTCATCTGGGATAGAGTTAATTTTCTTCCTAGTAGCTGGCATAGTGCTGTGTTTTGGATTTAGCATGAGAATAATGTTGATAGCACAGTGATGTTTTAGTTGTTGCTAAGTAATGTTTACATTAGTCAAGGACTTTTCAGCTTCCCCTGCTCTGCCAGGTGCACAAGAAGCTGGGAGGGGGCACAGCCAAGAGAGTTGATCCAAACTGGCCAAAGGGCTATTCCATAACATACGACGTCATGCTCAGTATATAAACTGGGGAGTTGGCTGGGGGACAGCGATTGCTCCTCAGGGACTGGCTGGGCGTCAGTCGGCGGGTGGTGAGCAGTTGTATCAGTTGTTTTCTCCTGGGTTTTGTTCCTCTCTCGCTCTCTTGTTTTCCTTCTCATTACAATTTATTACTACTATTATTTTTTAATGCCAATTATTAAACTGTTCTTATGTCAACCCACGAGTTTTCTTACTTTTCCTCTTCCGATTCTCTCCCCCACCCCACCGCGGGGGCAGGCTGAGCGAGCGGCTGTGTGGTACTTAATTCCCGACTGTGGCTAATCCACAGCACGGGCTCCTGTTCAGCTTGGTGTCCCAGGTCCTTCTCTGCAGTTTCCCTCTAGCCAGGCAGCCCCAACATATCCTGGGGCATGGTACCGGAGCAGGACTTTGCACTTCCCTTTGATGAACCTGAGGTTCCTTTCAGCCCATTTCTCCAGCCTGTCCAGGTCCCTCCAAACAGCAGCACACCAGTCATTCCTCCCAGTTCCGCATCATCATCAGACTGGCTGAGACTGCACTCTGCCCCATCATCCAGATCATTAATGAAGGTGTTGAAGAGAACTGGACTCACTGTTGACCCCTGGGGTACACCGCTGTTTACTGGGCTCCGGCTGAACTTCATGCCACAGTCACAACCCCTTGATCCCAGCAGTTCAGCCAGTCTTCAGTCCACCTCACTGTGTACTTCTCTAGTCTATACTTCATCAGCTGGTCCAGCAGGATGAGGACATCCACATCTGAGGATACTGGAGAAACCTGATGTATTAATTCTGTATGTTACGGAAGGGGGTGGTGAACCTCTCAGTAACTTTAAAGCACTGGGCTAGCTTAACCAACGTGCCTTGTCCTAAATCTGTGGCCCAGGTACAACTATTTGTTCATGGACCCAGGTAGTGCCGACCTCTGCTGGAAAAAATGGAGGCCCAGTTACCCCAAACCTTATAGATGAGTGTGTTACATGGACTGGCCACATTCACGGTATTGATCTGAGAATGACAGGAACCCAGAACTGGACTCAGATTGGCCTTCAGTGCCTCGGTGTTGCTGAACCATAATCACAGCCCTCTCCCTTGTCCTTTGTGGGACAAGGATGGGATCAAGCAGCGGCTCAGAGACCCTAATCCACAGGCAAGAACAAGGTTCACTCGAGTGGTGTGACCAGAGAGGTGGTGACAGTCTTCTGCCACAAGGCCATTAATAAACTTATGGTTTATTAAACCATAAGGCAAACCCTTACACCTACCCTCACCCTAACCTAATCCCAACCTAACCCTAATTGGTCTAGAAATACCAACACCTGTGTAACTACAACCTTAGCATCCTATCAGGCTGAGATTCCATGGGAATGTCATGAAAAAAAAACAACACACCAAGAAATTTGGGTACAGAGGCAGCCAAAGTGGGGTGGCCAAACAAGCATCTTAGTATCACCTTGTCAAGCTTTTAGTTTTGATTCTCTAGTGAGAGCAGAGCGCAAGGCAATTCCCTAGGACAATTCACTCTATTCACACTGTGCTTCTAAGATGAATGCATCGAGTAATGCCCATCTGCTTTTTTTGGAAGCATGCATATGAATTATCAGGGCTCCTCCTGTGGTTCCAGGCACTGAAAGTCTACAAAAAATGTTGAAGAAAACAGAGAAAAATATGTCTGTCATTTCCTAAGGGAAAGGGAAAGGGAAAGGGAAACAAAAGCACTGGGTACATCGGGCATCAGCTTCCTGTGGTATTGGGGAACTTCCGATATGTTCCTTCATTTGAGTCTGATCTCTGGACTCTGTTGCAAGAGGCAGAGGCAAAAATCACCTTTTAGGAAGAAACAGTGAAATATGTCCCTTCTCATTTTTGTTTGTTTGTTTGTCTGGGTTTTGGGGCTTCTGTCTGCATGTGAAAATCACAGAAGCCAGCCTTAGTACTGATGGCTAACACTTCCAGTTGAGCACCATGTTTAATGGCGCTTTAAAAGCCCTCAATTAAGAACTACAAACTTCTGCATTACAAGTTTCCTGAGCTTTTTAGACTTTACCTTAATGAACAGATAATTGAGTCCTAGAACATTGACATAGGAGAGATGAAGCATTAGGCATCCCACTCCCAAAGCACTTTTCTGGTCTTCTTTTGCCTGCTAGTTTCTGCGAGATTGGGAAATGACACCTCTAAAGCCTAGCAGCAGAGTGCAAAGGGAAAGAAGTGACTTAGTAATCCAAAGGGAGTTATTCTTCTCTGGGGCATGTGGGCATGATGGAAGGCAGCACTTGGGGTAGGTTTCACTATCCCTGGCTTTGCCAGTATTCGTCCCATTATGTGTGTGACGGGTATGTGCATTGAGTCTTCAGAACTTCAGGAGCCAGTGATCCCAGAACACTCCCCAGATGTGAGAGGGTCAACGAGAACAAAATAAACAGAACAAAAGCCCTGCACCTTGCTTCTGCAATTGGGTGAATTGGGAAGGACACTGCTGAAAAGCTCTTTGAAACCATGAGTAAATTGCCCCTGAGATCACTCCTGGTTCCAGTTTAGCTGTGACTGCACAGCAGGACTGATTCCTCCACAGAAGAGTCCCCTGCTGCCCACTACACCCCAACCCAGCACACACCAGAGCTCAAGCCAGGGAGCTGCACGAAGGCCTGCGTGGAAAGACAGAGGCCACGTGAGCTGTTTCTCTGAGATATGGAATACCTTTTACTCAGATAAGTCTCTCCTCACTTGTCACTGCCTTTTCCTCCTTGACCAGGCCCTTTGCACAGAGGCAGCAACCATCCAACAGCAGCTCCATCACTCAGTTCCTCCTCCTGGCATTTGCAGACAAACGGAAGGAGGTGCAGCTCTTGCACTTCTGGCTCTTCCTGGGCCTCTACCTGGCTGCCCTCCTGGGCAACAGCCTCATCATCACTGCTGTAGCCTGCGACCACCACCTCCACACCCCCATGTCCTTGTTCCTCCTCAACGTCTCTGTTCTTGACCTGGGCTCCATCTCCACCACTGTTCCCAAATCCATGTCCAATTCCCTGTGGAACACCAGGGACATCTCCTATGCACGATGTGTTGTACAGGTCTTTTTCTTCGTCTTCTTGACCACAGCAGAGTATTGTCTCCTCACAGTCATGGCATACGATCGTTACCTGGCCATCTGCAAACCTCTGCACTACGGGACCCTCCTGGGCAGCAGAGCTTGTGTCCACATGGCAGCAGCTGCCTGGGGCAGTGGGTTTCTCAATGCTGTGCTGCACACGGTCAATACATTTTCACTTCCCCTCTGCCACGGCAATGGGCTGGACCAGTTCTTCTGTGAAATCCCCCAGATCCTCAAGCTCTCCTGCTCACGTTCCTACCCCAGTGAAGTTGGGATGCTTGTGGTTAGCGGTTTTCTTTATTTTGGATTCTTTGTATTCATTGTGCTGTCCTATGTGCAGATCTTCAGGGCCGTGCTGAGGATCCCCTCTGAGCAGGGACAAAGCCTTTTCCACGTGCCTCCCTCACCTCGCCGTGGTCTCCCTATATGTCAGCACTGGCACATTTGCCTACCTGAAGCCCCCCTCCATCTCCTCTCCATCCCTGGATCTGGTGGTAGCAGTCCTGTATGCGGTAGTTCCTCCAGCAGTGAACCTCCTCATCTACAGCGTGAGGAACCAGGACCTCAAGGATGCTCTGTGGAATCTATTTGAATACATCCCACTTCAACATCAATAAGATGCCCATCATCTTCATAGCAGTCCCAGGGTATCTCAGGAAATGCCAAAACTTTGTGCTTTGGTTTCGTTTGCTTTTTCTGTCATTCTTTCATTCTTATTTTGTTTAAAGATTTGATGATATAATTTCCCTTTATATAATACTATTTTTCTCCTCCTACTTTTTTTTCTTTTTGACCCAAAACCTCTTATACATATGGAGCCAGGTTCCCTGTGATAAACACAATAAAGAAACCAGCAGAAAATTATTTGCCTTGGCTCCCATCACTTATATCTTGTGTGGACAACAGCAAGACCTGGTCTTTTCCGTGCTGGTGTCTCCTCACTTTCACCCTGTCCTGCTGTGCCCTTGCGTTTGTGTAAGCCCTAAGGTCTCATGTAACTTGTGACAGTCCTGTTGCCTCCACAGTGGCATGCCTGTGGCTGCAGGAGGAGCAGGCCATGTGAACCACTGTGTCAGAGCTGGCTTCCCTGCCATCACCACCGTCACCAAAGGGGCTCCTCAGGACAGGGCCAGACGACCGGGTGCCTCTTCCAAAGCTGGTGTCAGGAATACACCCAAGGAGCTGCTCCCAAAAAAGGCCT
>NW_027328407.1:630500-655500 GCF_034638445.1 Ciconia boyciana
CGCAACAACCAGTCTTTCAGCAAGAGTCGATAGAACAGCAACAACCAAGTAGGTGTATACTACTGCAGGTTACTACAAACTTATGAGGGAGGGAACTTCTCAAAACAGCAGCAGATCTACTCATGAGAGACTGCCTATATGGAGATATAATACTGGTATAAAGTGAAGGAGACAGATTTCAGAAAGAGCCAAAGCATCCCAGAAGAGAGGACAAACCAATCCCGAGGGGATCCAGCCGACCAACGGCTTGGCTGATAAACTGAACTGCCTCCAAAAGACAGCCCAAATGTGGAACAATACCGTAAAGAGCCTCACTTCAGAGATGACCTGGAGGTGTCTGGGTTCTCGGTACCTCGCTCTGCTGCAAAGCGCCCGGCTGCACGTTTCAAGGATGCTTCTGGTCGCCAGGCTCACAGCTCCCGGGCTCACAGCGATGTTCTTCTGCTCAGTCACTTCCCCTTCTAACCAGTCGCCTTTATGGCTGCTCACACCTGCCTGCTCCTGCCCTATCAGCTCCTCAGACACCAGTGACCTCACAAGCACATGCATAAGCCAGAGGCCTGCTCCTGGCCTATCAGATCCTCACACACCTCTGACCTCACAACCACCTGCCCAGCAGGAGCGTCCTCACTCCCAACACCACGCCTTTTTCCCCTCCATCTCCATCTCTGTCTCCCATCTCCCCCTGCTCTCCTCTCTCCCAGGCACCTTTCTCACCCACTCCACCACCTCCCAATGCCTCTGCCTGTCCCTCTGTTTTTCTGGAAGTTTCTACCTCGGAAGCATTGTCCCAGCCACGTCAACTGCATCTCCTTCTCTGCTCCCTCTGCTCTCACCCTGACTGCGACAGCTGTCTGATCCAATTTTGACCACATGGGCCTTCTCTTCAGGCCTCCCTTCTCCTCTTAAATCTTGTTCCTGCAAGAGAAGTGACAACCAGCCCGTGTCCCCTCTCTGCCATCTTACCTGCATCTTCCTGAGCTGGACACCTGCTGGGAACTGTCACCATCAGCCCCGGCTCTCATTAAAGTCTTCTCCTGGCACGGGCGCAGCTCTGCTGTGCTTGCTGTGTGCCATGCTTCCTGAAGGACAACAGCAACACTCAAAGTTACTCCTGGGCAACGTCCTGCTGGGAAGAGCTGATTTCAAGGCAGCTTGGCAGCAGACCCTGAGGCCATGCCAGGGCTGGCCACATCTGGCTCCTTCCAGCAGCATTTTGGAAAGCCCATTCCCAGCTGTGAGCGCCAGGCCAAGGGCACGGGGCACAAACAGCTCCCACCCCCGAGGGCCCCAGGCCCCAGCTGGCCGCTGTCCCCAAACTACAACTTCCAAAGACCTGAAACTTCCATCCAACTGAATTATCTTCAGTTTTGAGAACAGAAACACAACTCCCCTGATGCTGGGTATATGACACATGTTTAATAAAACAATGCACCCTCAGAGATTTGGTTTGTTCACCTTGAGCTGAGGGGAAGCTGCGTGTGTGGGTGAGGAAGATCTGCTTTCCCCATTTCATTTCTATGCCTCAGCAAAATTACTGCAAGATTCGGACTAGAGGACGGCACTGAAATCAAAAGGGTAAGTGACCAAGAAGGCTCCAAACGCACATTTCCACCTGATTGCCTTAAACAAAACAGACCTGGGATCCTGATTGCTCACTTCAGCCTGGAATAGCCCCATTCCTCCTCCAAAAGCTACTGTGTGCCTGGCTGAGGACAGGCACAATCCATGCAGTGAGCAATCAGAGCTCAACCCTGCACTTTCCTGGGTCAAATTTCCTTGGGAAACTTCTTCCCTGGGTTGTTTTAAAACCTGTAACTGCAAGAAAACATCCCTGACGGGCTGACGGGAACTTCCTGGCTGTGGGAAAACCATCCACCCTCTGCACCCCCATTTCCCAAGAGCCGGCAGCACAGCCTGGCTGGGGGGAAAGGCAGGAATCAGAGCTGGGGGCCGAGAGAGGAGCACAAGCATCTGCCAAGGGAGCTGCGTCCAGCCAGGAGCACTCCCCACTGGCTTCTCGGACAACAAAGCCCCGGTGCGTGCTCCCACCAGGAGGGAGAAACAACTTCCAACATTTCCCTCATTGCCCAGGGATTCCCAGGGCCATCAAGAGCTACCTCTCTGTGGCACCGCACAGTTCAGCTACCGATGGTGCGCAGGGTCACGCGTAATGAATACAATACAACCCACCAGCCCAGGACTCAGACGGGTATTGAGGGAGGGCAAAAGGAAGAGGGATGAGAGGACGTCAAGGGTGCAGAGGATAATGCGTGCTTGGCCAGCTTAAAGCCAGCACCTACAGGGACACCGCTGCCATGGCCTCCCCAGAAGGACACAGTCCCTTCCACTTCCCACCCACCACCAAGCTCTCTTGTGTTCCCACCAGACATTTTTAAGGCATTTTTCAGGTCTGTGTCAAACAGAAAACACCTGGGTAAGTCTGGGTGCTATCAGGAAACATCCCAGAAGTCACTCTAGGTTGCCAGCACATCAACATTCAGGGATGGAGCACCAGCCATGTCCGTTGCCTTTGGGCATTCACAAAATCCAAGCGGCTGGTGAAGCCATCACTCACAGGATTCGTTCCCCATTTCGGCCATCGCTCCTCTCAGGAACAGAGGGGAAAGCTCTGGATGACAAAGGATGGCAGGAGGGGCTCCAGAAAGAGAAGACCAGTGCAAGAAGATCCCCCTCACTTAATTGCAAAGAAATAATTCTAGCTCCATGAAATGAGTACTCAAAGACACACAGCAGCATCTGCCATCAAAACTCTTTCAGTGGTAGTTTTACCTGCTGCAGAGCTGCAGGCTGATGACCTTACGGTCACTGTCACAAGGCCCCAGTTCACAGCAGTTACAAACACCCTTTTGAAAGACTCCATATCGGCTTCTCCTAAGAGGACCTGCTGCTTACTTGTAGTAATAGTAACTCTACTTATAGCCCCTGTCTATCCAGTCTGTAGCCTACAGCTCTGAAGGGACAGACCAGTCTATACTCATAGCCTGTATCGACCTACCCTGTGATCTGTCCAGAAAGCCAAATCATCACCTTTAATGGAGAATGGAGCTTGGGGCAAGCAGGGAGAAACAAAAATTGGAAAAAAGGAACAGTGTAGGCACGCAATTAAAGGAGAAAGGAACTGAGAAGAAAGGAACCTCCCCTGCTTTCAGGGAAAGACCCCAGCCCCACCATCCCCCCCTACTCAACCCACTATCTTAGGGAGGAGACGCTGCATGGCGGCCACGTCCTCCCCTTCCTCACCACCCTGCAGGCTGCTGCAGGGCCCTTGGGCTGCGGGGAGGGGATGTGGGTGAGGTGATGGCGGGTAGCCCCATGGCAAGCATCAGCCCCCACCCATCCTCATACACCCCACCACCATCCCAGTGCCCTCACCATCACATCCTCATCACCGCCAGATGGATTCCAGCAGCAATGGTGGCAAGAAGCCCTGTGGCCCATGGCTGCTGTCTAGTGGCACGGCCACGGGATACTGACTCTGTGAGCCAGCAGCTCCCATGCAGACGGGGGGTTCAGGAACATGGGGGCGGCTGGGGCGGGGGAGGAGGGGAGAGAGGGGAGAGAGGGGGCAGGGGTGGAAGGGGGGAAGAGGGTCCCCGGGCCTGGGCCGGGAGCTGCTCAGCCTCGGGGCAGGCCCCACGTGCGCCATGTTGAAGCTCAGCCTGGCCGTGGCAGAGCCCACCGCCTTCTCCCATCGGTCTTTGCCGGAATAGGTCGGGAGGGCTGTCAGTCTCCTCCCCTGAGGTGATGCTGCCTCTGATTGGCCCCCAGGTGGTCAGGCTGCTGTGCTGCTGTGCCCGCCCTGCACCTGAGCTCATGACCTCCGATTGGCTGCCTGGGCTGTGACTCTTCCCTGGTTTGAGCCCGCCCTCCCCTTAGATGAGCCTTCCTCTGATTGGCTGCCTTGTTACAGTCAATCACATGTCTTGCCCCACCCCCTCAGAGGCGATTGGCTGTCCTGGGTCCACTGACTCCCCATAGGCTTCTGGGCGGACGTTGCCAGGCGACCAGCTCCGCCTGTAGGGTTCAGACCCTCCAATGAAACGGTGGGCCCTAAGGAAAGGCTCTGGGTCAGAATAGCAAAGCTAGGACCCCAAAAATGATGATTTTGGTCCCAAAACAGGAGCTTTGGGCACTGAAAGGATGGGCTAGGACTTTGGTGCCGGGACAAATGACGACTCGCCCGCTTGGCAGAGCGCGGGTGCCTTTTCATACCCCGAGGTGTTTCCAGAGGGGCAGGCTGGGCTAAAGCTTCTCTCCTCCTCCCCTCCGGGGCTGTGGTCTGGCGGGGCAGCTGGGCCTGTGGTGCAAGGACACCCTGGGTCCGGCTGTGCTGTCCTGCAGGCAGCGGCAGAGGCCGGGAATGACACTGTCTGCTCAGCACACGCAGGGTGGTCCCCATGGGAAGGACACCACGGGACAGCGCTTTTTTGTTTCAGCTTTATTTAAAAACAAAAATCATTTGAATACGGCCCTTTTGCAGGGGTACGATTTCACTTCCCCAAGGCTCAGCAGAGCCAGCAGCACAGCCACCGCAGGCTCCATCTTGATGTTAGGTCCCGAGATGTCAGGACGTAGATGGCCTTAGCTGCCAGGGAGCTGATGGAGAGTTCGGGGTCTTTCCCCAAGGGCAGGATGGCTGCAACAGAAGGAAGCAAAGCAGCCGTGAACCCCCACTGCCTGCAGAGACCCCTGGGAGTCCCCTCCAGACCATGCCAGCCCCACCCATCTCTGTCCCTGGCCAGGAGGAGCAGGGGAGACAAACAGACCAGCTGGAAGCTGCTGCTCAGGAATGCCCCGTGTGCCCCTGACATGTTCCCCGGCCCCTGAAGCCTCTTCCTGGAGCAGGGCCAGGCATGGCAGCACCCTGCCCAGCCTCTGTCCCCTGCCCCACCAGCCCCGGCCAGCACAGCACTGCCCCTACTCACCGTTGCAGATATCCCACAGCTTCTCCCTCCTTAGGTTCCTCAGGTGCTGTGCGGCCAGCCCTAGGCACAGAGCTCCCGTCAGACCTCCTGCTCCCCAGCACGCTCCCAGCAGCACGGCCCCTGGGCCTGCCAGCGCAGCCGCACACCCGCCCCCCCCTCAGTGGGGCTGACCCCAGGGAAGCCACAGGGCTGCCCCTTGCTGCCAGTGCAGCGGTGGGGACTGGGGCCGGGCTGCCAGAAGAGGGACCCCAGGGGCTGTGGCTCACCAATGAACCTGATGGCCGCCTCTCGCAAGCTGGCCTGAGCGTCCTTCAGGTACGGCAGGCTCTGACACACATATTCTTCCACCCTGCTCCTGTCGTGCTGTACCTGGAGAGAGCACGAGGGCACAGGGCTGGTACAGGCCCTCCCCAGCCACCCAGACCAGTCCCTCCTACCAGTGCCCTCCTTCCCTCCCATCCCGGAGCCCTGTGGGGCTGAGGCTCAGACAGAGCCGCAGGCACAGGGGGCCTGGCTGTGCTGAGACCCCTCTGTCCCACTGCCAGGGCTCACATGTGCCAGGACCTTGTTTAGCACCCTGGGGGCAGGGAGGGGAGAGGGGCCTGGAGAAGAGCCCTTGGGGGCTCCGTGCTTGAGGGCAGGGAAGGAGGATGCAGCTCCAGGCTCTGGGCTGCGGGCTGGAGCAGGGCAGGCCAGGGACAGCCACACAGCCCTCCCCATGGGCACGTGGGGCAGCCCTGGTCCAGCCCGGCCCTGGGGCTTGGGGGTTGTCCTCACCAAGCACTCTCCAATCAGCTCTGTCTGTCTCGTCTTGGCCAGGTAGCTGAGCTTCCTCCACTGCAGGAACTCTGCACAGGCGAGCAGGGTGTCCCCAGAGGCCTGCAGAGAAGCAGAGGTTGGGAGATGGCACCACAGCCCAGGGAAGGAGACCTGGCATCCTCCTCCTTTCGGCCAGGCTCCGAGCCGTTCCCAGCCCCTTATGGGAAGAGGCAGCGGGGCACAGACTCTGAACTGGGCCAGCTCCTTCACACCCAGGCTCTGGGTGGGCAGAGCTGTGATCCTGGGATGCAAGGCCAGTCCAGCGCCGGCTGCATCTCCCTTCCCACCATTCTCCAGGGGGGAATGGAGCAGGGGGGAAGGAGGAAGGCAGTGGTGGGACCAGGGCAGGGAAGAGGGGAGCAGTGGGACCCTGAGGTGACACACATTCCCAGACTCTGACGTCCAGCAGCCCTTGCCCCTTATGCCCGGGCCACCCCCATGGTGTCAGCACGCCCTTCCCCGCGACACCGGTCACTCGTCATTGCACCTTGGCCACGCTCTTGTTCTGGTCGTTCATACGGATGAACAGCGGGAGCAGGACCCTCTGCACTTTCTTCTTCATCTTTTTCTTGCTTCTCTCCACCACAGTCTTCATCACATCTTTGAAGAGGCTGATGGAGAGCTCCCGCACCTGGCTGGACTCCTGGTAGGGAGGAGGACAGGGAGACTTCAGCAACAGCCACTCCCTGCCCACGATGAGCAAGAGCGTTAGCGTGGCTGATGTGAAGGGAGATGCTCTGGGGTTGCATCCTGAACGCAGGGGCTGTGGGCCAGATCTGCAGCTGCGGCTGAACGGCCCCAGAGCCCTGAAAGGCCATGGGAGAGGAGCGAGGAGGGGAGCCCTGCCCGAGCGATGCCCACAGGGCTGGGCCTTGCAGAGTGCCCATCTGTAGGGCTCAGGCTCCTACGGCAGCCTTACATCATCAAAGAGGGGCAGGAGCTTCTCCGCCAGCTGCAGAGCAATGAGGCTGGCTTCCTCCCTCTTCATGTGAGCCATCATGTTCCCCAGGAATAGCAGGGCCTTCATCTTGACATCAGTGTTGGCATCCTGCAGGGTCTCCATGATGTCTGGCAGCAGGACCACCATTTTTCTTGCCTGTATGAAACACACGGTTTCCTTATTGTGAAGCGGTGAAAGACCACCCTGGCTTAAAAAATGCACTGGTCACTGGGCACCAGCCTCCCGTCCGGCTTCCCTGCAGGTGGCACAGGAGTCACTGCAGCAGCCTCCTGGCAGGCAGTGGCCACTGCTGGGGATGCAGGGAGAGCATGGGGAAGGGAAGAGTGTGCAGGAGAGCAGTGTCCCCGGCTCAGCCACCCCCTTTTCCAACTGGCCTGAAGGGACAGATCGATTGGAAACCCTCTGTGCATGGAGGGCTCCCCAGGCACCCACCAGGCCCCTCCATAGCAGGGAGGGTGACTGGAGCCATCACCCCACATCCTGACTCCCAGCCAAGGCCAAGGCACCACATTACCCACTGCCCTAGGCCCCAGCTGCCAACATGGATCCACTTGACTACACCCTGCTCACCGTCTCAGGTGTCTTTGAAAGCGTGATGAGGCCCCTGAGCACCAGTGAGAGCATCACCAGGCTTGGATGCCTCAGGAACCTCTGGGCTTTGTACAGGGCAGCAAACTCCTCTGTTTCAACGTCAGCGCAGACCAGCAGCTAAAAGGAAGACAGCAGTGAGAGACCAGCAGAGCCCGCAGGGCTCCCTCCACCGCGCTGGCACAAAGGAGGCACGACACGCGGACGGTGGCAAGTGGAGGCTGACCCTAAGGGGCTGTGTCCGTATGTGCTGGAGGAGGTGGCCGTTTGGAGGCAGACAGAAGGGGAGGGGGCCGTGCCTGTTTCCCTGGGGAGGCAGGCACAGCCCTGAAGGTCACTGAGGCATGGTCACTCACAGCCAAGGGACAGATGCAGGCGTCCTCCGCGGCACAGCTGAACACCTGGCGCAGCTGCTGGTCCTGGAGCACGCTGAGCAGCTCCGTCAAGACTCTCCACAAAGCCCAAGGCACAGAGATCATCACCTCCCACATGGCCAGGGCAGCGCTGCAGACGCAGAGCGCTCGGTCAGCAGGGCTGCCTCGGCCACTGCACCGTACCTGGGCCAGCCTCTCCAGACACAGGAGGTGCTGCAGCCCTGACCCTGCCCACCCCCCTGACTTGCAGTGCCTGGGGGCCCTGCCCACGCAGGCAGGAGGGGTAAGAGGTGGTGTTCCCATGGGGCAGGGAGGAGCATGGTGGGCCCTGCTCCTCAGGGATGTCCCGCAGTTTTCCGTGGGTCTGGCAGCCAGAGAGTCTCTGGGCTCCTCTCCCCACAGGGAACAAGCCCTCAAGGCTGTCGGGGCCAGTACCTGTCACATGTTGGAGAGATCTTCAACAGGCTCCTGACCACTTCCCTGGGGCACCACGTGGTCAGCAGGAGAAGGAGTGAGTCCAGGCTGTGCCGGGCTGGCGCCGTGCGGATGCGCTCCACGTTTATGTGGATGTACCTCACGACCTTTGGCACCTGGAGGGGACACGGGTGAGGAGGGTGCTGCCACTGGAGTGCAGCCATTGCCCAAGCTGCCACTGAAACTGCTGCCCTTCCCATCCCTCTCTGCTGCCCTGAAATGGCTTCAGGTGCCCCAGAGAGCGGGGTTAAGGAAGGAGGGAAGAACAAGGCCTGACAGGGCTCACGGGCAGGGCAATCCAGCCACAGGGCACTTACATCCGTCAGCCAGGAGGGAGGGTCTCTCATGGCCATCTCCAGGACATTGCTGCCCATCTGCCTGTCATAGATGTCATCTGCTGTCAAGGCCTGAATGGCCACCAGGAGAACGTCTGTCATCTGAGAAGGCTGGAGGTATTCTCCAAACACCTACGGGAGGAAGGAAGGGAGGAAAGAAGACATGTCACGCCAAGCACCCTGATAGTGCTGCTTGGCTGAGCAGCGCGAGCAGCTCTGGCAAGAGATGCCCAGCAGTGCTGTCAGCAGTGCACAGAGGAAAGCTGGAAGCAGGGGTTGCAGTCTCTGCAGGACACAGGATGAGAGCAGAGGGTCCCCAGGGGGAGGGAGGAGGGTTGGGGTCATGGGTACCCTATGTTGGCTCTACAGAGAGAACCAGGGCTCGCTGGTGGCCAGGAGGGCTGGAGCTGCTGCTGGGACACTGGAGTGCCACCCTCGGCATACTGCCTGCTCAGGGACAGCAGGAACCCTCTCACCAGGGACAGTGAGGCCATGCCAGTGAGGCCAACCCCACTGATTCTGGGTCCCTTTGCTCACACAAGGCTCCTGTGGATGCCATGGTCAAGAGTCCCAGCAAGGGGGGAGCCCATTACCGTGGTCGTGTCGCTGCTGTCAAGCGAAGAAAGAAACCAGGTGCTCTCAGAATCCCATCCCAGTTGCAGCTCTGCATGCTCTGGATTCTCCTCTGACAGTGTCTCGCCTACATGGAGGGGAAACACAGAAGAGTTGGTAGGACACAGCATCTTTGCCAACAAGCTTCCCAAGTGGTGAAAAGAGCTTTAAGCTTGGCATGGCTGAGGAAGGAGGCTGCGCTGGGGCCGGCTCCCAGCCCCGAGCAGCAGTGGCATTCAAGCACCATCGTGACCCCTGCCCGTGGGACCCCTGCTGCCAGCGTGCCAAGGAAACGGGATTGTGGCATAAAGCTGGTCACGCTCCCTGGCTGCAACACTGCCCAGCCCCAGGGGGCCCCTCACTCACCATTCTGCAGTGGCTGGACCGTGGACACCTCGTAGGGCTCCAGCAGAGAGATGCTCTCCTGGGGAGCCCCCACCTCCTCCCAGGGCACCCTGGTGCAGCTGGGGGGTCTCTCTGCCATCTTGTGAGTTGTAGGAAAGTGTGTGGGGGAAGGTGGGGCAGCTTAAGGGAAACACCTCGGCACCGTGGGGCTGCCAGAGGCAGCAGGGCAAGACATGGGCTGTGCTTGGAGTCTCCTCGCCAGCTCCGTGCTCCTGCCCTGTCCCGTTGCTGTCTTGTCAGACACTGCAGGGCTGCGGCCATGCTGGCTATATATGGTGCCGTGGGGTGTCACAGAGGGGTGTCACAAAGGGCCCCACTGTGACCCGCTGCCTGGGCTGGGAGGGGCAGGCCGTCCACTGCAGGGGGTAGGGAGCCAGCTCACTATTGGCCCATGGGTGGTCCTCTTGGGGTGCCCCCAGGCCCCCATCTGCCCTTATGTCCCCTCAGGACCTTCCTGTACCCTCTGCCTCGTCCCAGAGCCCTGTGTTCACATGCCCCAGCATGGCCCCAGGACCTCCCTGGGAGACCCCTGCTTCTCCCATTCTGTGTAGCGCTCTCTTCACATCTCTACAGTTTCTGGCATCTCACAGATATGTCCTTTCCCCCACTCTGAAAATCTCTTTCAGCACCAGAAAGCAAAAGATGTTTACGCCTCCTCCTCTCCTCTGATCACTCTTTGGGGATACAATTGTGCATGGGACTCTTACAGTGTGTATCGCTTAGCAGATGCTGTCAGAATAGGAAACCCAAAAGAAATATTCTGTCTCTTTGCTGCACTGCCTTAACATCCTTAATCAATGCCCTCACCTACAGCCCAAGAGACAGACAACTGGAGGAGTCATTCAGAAAAGTCTTCTCTAAACACACGGATCTCACTGGGATCCAAACCAAGCCTGGCTGATTTGAACAGCTTCTAAGCTGCTCCTTATTTGTGCCTTTAGACATTTCTCGAGATTTCTAAGGTGGGCAGTGGAGAGGATAGGCATTTTTTGATGGTGTCTGCCGTCTCATTGCTTATGGAAGCTCTCATTCCTTTTTGTCTTCATCAACCCTGGCTCGAGGTGCAACTCATTGCTTTAGAAAGTGAGAAACTGTTGGAGATGGCAGACCATGAAAGGAGAAAACTGGTTGGCCTGGGGTGAAACTGGCGAGACCATAAAGGGAACCCGTACCAGACAAAAGATCGGAACGTAGAGTATCAGGACAAAAGGGGAAAAGAGGGACAGAAGGTGCAGCTGAAAATGAGCCAGGGACAGCTGGGGGTCCCAGTCCAGCAGCCTTGTACCTGCTCCATGCAGCCTGCAGCAGGACAAGAAACCTGTTGCCCTGACTGTACCGCCTGTGTGTGACTGGCTGCTGTAGTCAGGCGGACCTGCAGTGCTCCCCAACGTCAGCAAAGGGGCACCTGGTGTGCTGGTTCTGGCTGGGATAGAGTTAGTTTTCTTCACAGTACCTAGCATGGGGCTGTGTTTTGGATTTGTGCTGGAAACAGTGTTGATAACACAGGGATGTTTTCATTCTTGCTGAGCAGTGCTTGCACAGCGTCAAGGCCTTTTCTGCTTCTCACACCGCCTCACCAGCGAGTAGGCTGAGGGTGCACAAGAAGTTGGGAGGGGACACAGCTGGGACAGCTGACCCCAACTGACCAAAGGGATATCCCATACCATATGACATCATGTTTAGCAATAAAAGCTGGGGGAAGAAGAAGGAAAAGGGGGACATTCGGAGAGATGGCATTTGCCTTCCCAAGTAACCATTATGCGTGATGAAGCCCTGCTTTCCTGGAGATGCCTGCACACCTGCCTGCCTGCCCACGGGAAGCAGTGAATGAATTCCTTGTTTTGCTTTGCTTGCCTGCACAGCTTTTGCTTTACCTATTAAACTGCCTTTAGCCCAACCCATGAGTTTTCTCACTTTTACCCTGCTGATTCTTTCCCCCATCCCCCTGGGGGGGAGTGAGTGAGTGGCTGTGTGGGGCTTTGCTGCTGGCTGGGGTTAAAGCACAATACCTGGACGGGACAGAGGAGGGATCAAACCTCACCAACCAAGGGTTTTGTTGGTCTGCAATAACTCTGATTCTTCAATGATTCAGACATTAATACTGGAGCAGAAAAGGGTCATCCCACTCATTTGTGCTTTCTCTTATCTTGTAGATATTAAAAATGCCCGAGAGATAGTAAATGTGTTCATTAGAAGAAACAGGTCACGTGACTATTTCCTTGTTTCACATCCCTCTGTTTTCAAAACCTCTTCAAACCATACTGAGGCTGTAAAGGGAAGGTCTGGACCCGTTCTGTTTGTGCTGACTGCCTAAGACTCTCCCTGTGTCCAGAGCAGATGGGAACAGGCTGTGTCTCCCAGAGCGATGCTTGTGCCAAGCCCCTGCCCCGCTTTATGTGACGAGTAAAAGGCAATCCATTTTGGGGGTGTCAATGCAGTTTACATTTAAAGAACGCAGGGAGCAGCCCTGCTTGTGGCTGGCAGACGGACAGGAGCTTGTTCACACACAGCAACTCAATCAATTGCCACTGCCGGAGAGACCCACAGGTCACAAAGGGACCCACAGTTTTAAGGGGATCGCTTATAAGGGAAGTCCAGCCTGACTAAAAATGAGGTTTTGGGCATAAAAATGAGGCTTTGGAGCCTAAAAGGAGGGGGCTGGACCCTAAAAAGAGGAGTAACAACCTAACCCTGACAAGAGTAACAGCCCCTCCTGCTGCTGCCAAAAGGAGGAGAAAGTCCCTCGCCCATCTCATGCCCCACCTTACACGAGCAAAAGCCCACGGACCGCAAGGAGGGCTCCGAGACTGAGGCGGCCGCATGCCGCATGCGCGCAGCTCCCTAAGAATATACATTTCACAGCTTCCTCAGCTGGAAGCCTCCACAGTGCAGGTCATCTCTCAGCAATTCAAGGGGAAGAGAGGCCTCCAAGGAGCTGGGAGAAGAGGCCTGGCTTTAGTTCGAGAGAAGACTCCTGAGAAGAGCAACTCCTGCCCTCCGGTCCTGGCCCTGACATTAACCTCACTATATTGCTCTGCAGATTTCTGGCTGCAGATCAAGCACAGTGCAACTCCTGCAGTCTTTTGCTCTTCCAGCCAACAGCTTGAGCAGCGCTTGGCCATCCCCACGGCATGCTGGGAGCTGCAGTCTGTCACCCCATGGCTTTGATCCCTGGGAATCATCACCCTCTGGGAGTACCAAGATGAGAGCTCCTCATTACATGTCCTGAGAGCAGCTTCCACCGACTGTCCCCTGCTACACACCAACAGCAACAGCACCGCCCTCTCCCCTGCCCATCTCCACGCTCGGCAGGAGCTGTTCACACAGCCCTGGCAGCCGGCCGTGCTGCCTGAAAATTCCTGCTGTGCTGCTCAAGGCCATGAGAACTGTCACGCTACAGCTGTACCGACATCACTGTTCATCATGCTGAGTGACACTGCCCAGTTCTGTGTATTCCCACCTGTCTACAGCCAGCGATGCAGAACTGTGCAGGGATGAAAAATACCCAGTAACAACAATTTGTGCTCTCAACTGGGGCTTAGTCCCTGTGCAAGTACAGCACCAATCCAGATACAAAACTCAAGGCATCAGTTAATCCCAGGTACCACATACACTGTACCTTCTTCCATCGCCTCCTCTCGATGAACGGTTTTTCAGCCTCTTCCATCTCATCCCAGCTCAGATACCTGCACTCTGGCTCAGGGCTGACTGGGGGCTGGCGACCCTCGGAGCAGCAGCAGGAACCGCTCTGACCCTGGGTGTGGGGTTGTCCCTGGGGCTGAGCACTTGGGCCCAGGACTGGTGAACTGGGCCATGGCGGGGCCCGTGGGCAGTGAGGTCTCCAGGGCTCCCCCAGGCCCATCCACGCTGGGAGATACATAGTCCAGGGCCTGCAACTGCCCTGAACCCCCACACTGCACACCGAGAGGCAGCCACTAAGAGTGAGCCCCATGCTGAGTGACCCCTCAGGCTGCCAATAAGAGAGAGTATCCCCTCAGGGGAGGGTGGGCCCCAAACCAGGGCACAGTGGCAGCCCAGATGGCCAATCAGAGGTCATCACCTCAGGTGAAGGGAGGGCGCCCTCCAGGGCAGCCTGACCACCTAGGGGCCAATCAGAGACAGGGTCACCTTAGGGGAGGGCGGGCTCAAACCAGGGAAGAGTGACAGCCCCAGGCGGCCAATCGAAGGTCATGAGCTCAGGTGCAGGGCGGGCACAGCAGCACAGCAGCCTGACCACCTGGGGGCCAATCAGAGGCAGCATCACCTCAGGGGAGGAGACTGACAGCCCTCTCGACCTATTCCGGCAAAGACCGATGGGAGAAGGCGGGGGGCTCTGCCGCGGCCAGGCTGAGCTTCAACATGGCGCACGTGGGGCCTGCCCTGAGGCTGAGCAGCCCCCAGCGTAGGCCCAGGGACCCTCCATGAGGTGTGCGACAGCGAGGCCAACTGGTGCCACCTCTGCACCCCTGTCCCCCGCCGCTGCCAGCGCCCGGCCCTGCAAGAGGGCCGCCATCCTCAACAGTGAGTCCGCCATTGCCAATGGGGGGGATTGTGGCACCTTGTCCTCCAGCAGCAGGCACACAGTCCTTTCAGTTCACATACACACGGGATACAGAGTGAGATCATGCAGAGAGATCGTATCGAAAAGATTTAATCAATATGAGTGTTGATCAGGCAATTGATGGTCTCCTGCAGTTGCCTGGATCTTTCTCCCAGCTGCGAGGCGAGGGCAGCTAGTTTAGTAATTTTCTGCTGCAGCCTCTCTGCCTCCTTGCATGCTTCTGGGGAGCCTGCCTTTTCCAGGAGGCGGCTCTCCCTCTCAAGGGCACTCTGTTGCCTCTCCAGGGCTTGCAGAACACGCTTCAGGCGGGTGTTCTGCTCCAGAAGGTGGCTGCATTTGCTGCCGAGCAGCACCACGTCTTCCCCCTCTGGCACCTGGAGCTGAGCACCTGCCACAGCCTTGCATGTTGTTTGCTGCCCAGCGCTGTGGCTGTCCGGCGGTCTTTCCTGTAGCGCCACCAGGGCCTGGGGCCTGTTTCTGCTTGAGGAGCAGGAACTCTGTGTCTCCTGTTGGCCCTCGTGCTCAGGAAGGCCTCTGGGCTGGCCCATGCCAGGAGAGGCGGGCAGCTCGCCCTTGTACGGCTGCAGGATTTATTTGATGAAGAGTCTCCTCTCCAGCTGCAGCTGGTTCTGGAGGTGGCGGATGCAGGCAGGCTGGTAGCCATCCGTCTCCCAGGACAGCCTGCTGAGGACGTCCTGGAGCTTGCTTTGGGCTTCCCTGCCGCTCCTGGTGGGCCTCACCATCTCCTCAGCCAGCTGCTGCTGCAGGTCCCGTGCCTGGCGAACAGCAGCAGTGCACTCCCGCCGCAGCAGCTCCTGTCCCTCGCGGAGCTCGGCCTCCTTCCAGCGCAGCAGCTGGCAGGTCTCTGCCTCCCGCTGCCGCTGGTTCAGCTCCTGCAGCCGCTGCACCTCCAGAGCATGTCGCTGCTCCCACTGGGATTGCAGCCAGTGTGCCAGGAGCTTCTGCTCCCTCTCCAAACCCGCCTTCAGCTCCCGGGTTTTGGCAGCAAAGCAGCGGCGCAGCTCTTGGGTGCGGAGCCGCTCTTTCTCCAGCTCAGCCCGTAGCGCTTCCAACTCTCTCCTCTGCTTCTCCTTCTGCGCAAGGCTGCCGGGGGCTTGCGCTGGGCCCCGGTGGGGGGTGGGGTGGCTGCACGCCACAGGCCGCTGGCCTGCAACACCCTGGGTCATGGCATCAGACAGCAAATGCTGCTGCCAAAGGTCGCCAACAGCTGTGTTGCCTGGGTCTGTGAGGGGCGGCAGCCCCCTGACCCTGCTGCAGCCACTGCCTCCCTTCCCTGTGCAGAAGCAGAGGCAGCTGGGGTGGGCGATTGTGGCCTTAGAGGTGTGTCCTGCCTCAAGGTCACAGTGGAAGCGTGTGGCCATATGGCCTTATATGGTATGTCTTGGCATGAGCTCACAAGGGAGGGGTGGGGCTATATGGCCTTATATGGTATGTGCTGCCCCGCCCTTGCACACAAAGGAGGTGTGCAGCATTTGACATAAGAAAATTGACCCTGCACACCATCGGTAGCTGAACTGTGCGGTGCCACAGAGAGGTAGCTCTTGATGGCCCCGGGAATCCCTGGGCAATGAGGGAAATGTTGGAAGTTGTTTCTCCCTCCTGGTGGGAGCACGCACCGGGGCTTTGTTGTCCGAGAAGCCAGTGGGGAGTGCTCCTGGCTGGACGCAGCTCCCTTGGCAGATGCTTGTGCTCCTCTCTCGGCCCCCAGCTCTGATTCATGCCTTTCCCCCCAGCCAGGCTGTGCTGCCGGCTCTTGGGAAATGGGGGTGCAGAGGGTGGATGGTTTTCCCACAGCCAGGAAGTTCCCGTCATCCCGTCAGGGATGTTTTCTTGCAGTTACAGGTTTTAAAACAACCCAGGGAAGAAGTTTCCCAAGGAAATTTGACCCAGGAAAGTGCAGGGTTGAGATCTCATTGTTCGCTGCATGGATTGTGCCTGTCCTCAGCCAGGCACACAGTAGCTTTTGGATGAGGAATGGGGCTATTCCAGGCTGAAGTGAGCAATCAGGATCCCAGGTCTGTTTTGTTTAAGGCAATCAGGTGGAAATGTGCGTTTGGAGCCTTCTTGGTCACTTACCCTTTTGATTTCAGTGCTGTCCTCTAGTCCGAAAGTTGCAGGGATTTTGCTGAGGCATAAAAAATAAATTGGGAAAGCAGATCTTCCTCACCCACACATGCAGCTTCCCCTCAGCTCAAGGTGAACAAACAGAATCTCTGAGGGTGTGTTGTTTTGTTAAAATGTGTATCAGATATCCAGCATCAGGGCAGTTGCGTACAGCGAATGGCTGAAGGTGCCTGGGGCTTGACCAGCGTCACCTGGAAGGGGAAAAGGAGGAAAAGGTGACCATGGGGACTTGTTCTCAGTTGGTCTGGGTCCCCGTTGCCCTGCACGCCCCCTGAGCCAAACGCCGAATCTGGCCAGTCACTCTGCGTCTCTCTGTGTCCCCTTTTGGTCAGGGCTGGGTGTGGGTGCAGTGGAGGTTCAGCGTCCTGAGCGAGCAGACTTGTCTTCAGCCATGGTCGTATGTCCGAACGAGGGTGCTGATGTGCACTGGCCATTCCTCATTGCGCACTGCTGGTGTGTGCCGTGCAGCTTTCAGCTCGCTGCAGCTATGCCCGTGACACGCTTATTGGAAAGCTCATGTATTAGCAGAGCATTCAAAATGTCCTGGTGCTGTTAGTCATTGGCTTTTTTTGCTGTCTTGGGGGAGGAATGTGAAGAAAAGAGCAAACTAGTTTAGGAATAGCTAAAATACCTGCCTCAGGTTTTATGAGAAGACTAAACCAAGTGACCAGACCCATGCCCTGTGCCTGAATTGTTGCCGTTTTAACGTCAGGATCTTTTAAAGATCCCTAGAAGCACCTCAACTTATTAGGGAGGGAAAAAAATAAAAAATCCTCATTCTCCTTGGATCAGGGACTTTCCGAGTGTTTTTGGACACAGGGGCGTCTTGTGCCAGTGACAGTCACAGTGGCTGACCCTGTGTTGTCCTGTCCTCCTGCAGGGTGGTGTGTGTTTGTGTAATGACAGGAGCTTTGGAGGTTCTCAGGAGTAATTACAGAATAATAGTATGATTGTTACTGCAGTAGTCTGAGGATTTGAGGGAAACAAAGATTTGGGGAGGAAAGGATACGTTTAATTAGCAGTTAGACTTTTCACAACACAGCCTTTGTGGGTGACTGACAAGATGATCATGGAGGTGATGGCTGAGACTCTGTAATGGAAATTCTTTTGTTCTGGAATTGAAGCCCAAATCGCCCTGTAACAGTCTTAGTCCGACTGCTGAATCTGGAAGTATGCGTTTTCTTTTCCCAAAACAGGAGATAATTCAGTTGGAGGGAGAGCCTGTTTGGAAGTTGTACTAGTTTTGGGACAGCGGCCAGCTGGGGTCTGGGGCCCTAGGGAGTGGGGGCTGTTTATGCCCCGTGCCCTTGGCCTGGTGCTCACAGCTGGGAATGGGCTTTCCAAAACCCTGTTGGAAGGAGCCAGATGTGCCCAGCCCTGGCACGGCCTCAGGGTCTGCTGCCAAGCTGCCTTGAAATCAGCTCTTCCCAGCAGGACGTTGCCCAGGAGTAACTTTGAGTGTTGCTGTTGTCCTTCAGGAAGCATGGCACACAGCAAGCACAGCAGAGCTGCGCCTGTGCCAGGAGAAGACTTTAATGAGAGCCGGGGCCGATAGTGACAGTTCCAGCAGGTGTCCAGCTCAGGAAGATGCAGGTAAGATGGCAGAGAGGGGACACGGACAGGCTGTGACTTCTCTTGTGGGAACAAGATTTAACGGCAGAAGGGAGGCAGGACAAGAAGGCCCATGAGGAGATAAAGTGCATTGGGAGCTGTCACAGTCAGGATGAGAGCAGAGGGAGCAGAGAAGGAGGTGCAGTTGACGTGGCTGGGACAATGCTTCCGAGGTAGCAAGTGCCACACAAGCAGAGAGACAGGCAGAGGCATTGGGAGGTGGTGGAGTGGGTGAGAAAGGTGCCTGGGAGAGAGGAGAGCAGGGGGAGATGGGAGATAGAGATGGAGACGGAGGGGAAAAAGGCGTGGTGTTGGGAGTGAGGACGCTCCTGCTGTGCATGTGGTTGTGAGGTCAGAGGTGTGTGAGGAGCTGATAGGGCAGGAGCAGGCAGGTGTGAGCTGCCATAAAGGCGACTGGGTAGAAGGGGAAATGACTGAGCAGAAGAATGTTCCTGCGAGCCCAGGAGCTGTGAGCCTGGCGACCAGAAGCATCCTTGAAACATGCAGCTGGCCGCTTTGCAGCACAGCGAGGTACCGAGAATCCAGACACCTCCAGGTCATCTCTGAAGTGAGACTCTGTCTGTTACGGTATTGTTCCCCATTGGGGCTCACTTCTGGAGTCGGTTTGGGTTATCCTCCCAGCTGTGGAACTGCTGGGTCCCCTCAGGATCGGTTTGTCCTCCCCTCTGCGATGCTTTGTCCCTTTCTGAAATCTGTCTCATTCACCTTATACCGTTATTATATCTCCATATAGGTAGTCTCTCATCAGTAGATCTGCTGCTGTTTTGAGGAGAAGTTCCCTCCCTCATGATAAGTTTGTAGTAACCTGCAGTAGTATACACCTACTTGTTTGTAGCTGTTCTGTTGACTCTTTCTGAAAGATCGGTTGTTGCGATACGATTGATGACTGCTCTTCTTGACTGCTGCCATGCTATTGATTGATCCTCTCTCATGGATTGCTGATAGAAATGGGAAGCAGGTCCATGGCCTGTAGCTCCCCTGGGCTCCTCACAGGCATCTCCAAAGTGTTCTGTCCTGCTGTGGAGGGAGCTGAAGTCCTGGGTAGCAGCCCCAGACTCCACCAGGGGAGATACCCAAAGAGTTTGGTGTATGTTGGTGGCAGGGCCATGCCCAATAGCTCTGTGGAAGTCCTCCCAGGAATTTCCCAGAGTCTTTTGGTTTCCTGTGGAGGCAAGCGCATTCCCAGGTAGCAGCCCCAGAATTTTCTAAGGTAGCTACCCAAGGAGCATTGTGTATGTTGGGGACAGGTTCATTCCTGTTGTCGTGTCAGGAGTTTTCCCATACATCTGCTGGAGTGTTTTCATTTTCTTTACAGACAGCTAAAGTCCCAGGTTGAAGGGAATGAGATACGGACTGCGGTGTTGGTGGCAAATCGAAGACCCTTTATTGAACTATTACATGGCTTATATACTTTCTAATTGTTTGTACATGCGCTACTGAAAGAACTCTTATTGGTTTATATGTCTTGTCCACACGTCCTTCATGCGTTCCTTCAGCTAATACGATTGGCCATCTTGTAACCTTGCAGCTCCTTTCTTCACAACAAAAAATCACGCGCTCGCCTTATCTCTCTCCCGTCTCATCCACTCCTACTCCTGACACACAGCCTCCTTCCCTCAGGCATAACCCAAACCCTCAGCACTTCAATCTTGCCAACACTTTCCCTCCTTCAATTCCCCCTTCTTTGTTTTTCAACAACATATATTTTTTACACCATTTTCTACAGCATTCCTTGGACACGTGACAATAAACAGGGTAAAAGCAGCAAGATACATAAAAGTATACCAATAACCAATAACCCAATTTTTAATAATGATTTAAGCCACCCACTTATCTCAATCCGCAAAGCAGGTGCTAACATTACTGGTGGTAGAATTACATTTATCTGCAGTTAGCACTCCACTTGTTTCTTTTTGTATTAACCCTACCTCATCTATAGACAATCCTACAAGACATGTATGGAAAGGTTGTTCCCTAGATACACAAAAAGCAGTTTGATTCAGCGTTCGCGCTAAAGACACCCATTCTATCAAAAGCAAAGGATCATTATTGGTTGCTTTATAACTTTTATCACGCAGCATTTATCTATATTTATCTACTTATCTATCATAGTTATCTTGTTGGGGTTTTTTTTGGTTGGTTGGTTGGTTTTTTTTTGGTTTAGCAAGGTAAGGCATCCTAGGGTACAAAGCCCTCCAAATATATGAGAAGGGATACCTTGCCATGCTCTATCGCCACAAATAATAATAAAAAAAAATTCCTGCCCTATCCTGTTGGCGAGCGTTACCCATATGTTGTTTCAGGGTTTGACGGAGACCCATGGCTCGCTGAGTCCGATGATGATGCTGAGGAAGATGATGCTTCTAACCAAGGTCGACCTCCCCGTGCTGGTACCCACCGGGGCCCTTGACCTGTGGAGACACAAGCGTATCCTTGACCCCAGGTTATTAATTGATACGGTCCCTCCCAGCACCCTGTATTTAGATTTTTCATCATTACCATTGCTTTCTCCCGCAATATTGGTGTTAACCGTGATTCCATTGCCTTATAATGCTTAACTATAGGTGGAATATCTTCATGTTGAAAAGGTAACGATAGATGGTTCATTACACCAGGTAGCAGCACCACCATTTTCCTCGTTAGTTAGTTGAAGAGATTTCTTTGTGTTGGAGGCAGGTCCATGCCCGGTAGCTCCTCAGGAGTCCTCCAAGGAATGTGCAGAATGTTTTGGCCTCCCAGCTGGAGACAGCTGAACCTCGCAGGGATCCATCCCAGAGTTTTCCAAGGTGGCTACCCCAGGAGTTTTGTGTATGCTGGAGTCAGGCCCATGCCCGGTAGCTCTGTGAGGCTCCTCCGAGGCATCTCCGGGAGCATTTGGGTTTTCTCTAGAGACACGTGAATTCCCTGTAGGCAGCCCCAGACTTTTCCAGAGACGTTACCCAAAGGGCATTGTGTATGTTGGGTGGGTTCATGCCCCGTAGCTCCTTTGGACTCCTCCCAGGCAGCTCTGGAGTGTTTTGGCCTCCCCTGGAGACAGTGGAATTTCGAAGGTAGCAGCCCCAGACTTTTCCAGAGACGTTACCCAAAGGGCATTGTGTATGTTGGGTGGGTTCATGCCCCGTAGCTCCTTTGGACTCCTCCCAGGCACCTCTGCAATGTTTTGGCCTCCCCTGGAGACAGTGGAATTTCGAAGGTAGCGGCCCCAGACTCCTCCAAGGAATCCACCCAGGGAGTTTTACCAATGTTGGAGGCAGGCCCATGCTCTGTACCTTGCTGGGACTCCTCCAAGGCAGCTTGGGAGTCTTTTGACATTCCCTGGAAATGGCTGAATTTCCTGGGTAGCAGCCGCAGACCCTTCCTTGATAGCTACCTGAAAAGTTTTCTTCCTGTAGGACTCAGGTGCGTGCCCGGTTGCTCCATGGGACTCCTCCCAGGCATCTGCAAGACTGTTTTGGCCTTTTCAGGAGATGGAGGAATTCCCAGGTAGCAGCCCCAGACTCCTCTAAGGTTGCTAGCTGAGGCGTTTTGTCGATGTTGGGAGCAGGTCCATGCTCTGTACCTTCCTCTTCATCCTCCAAGGCAGCTTGGGAGTGTTTTGCCCTTCCCTGGAGACAGCTGATGTCCTGGATAGAAAGTGCATTTACTCCTAAGTAGTTACCTGAAGAGTTACCTGCCTTCATGTTGGAGGCAGGTCCATGCCTGGTAGGTCCCTGGGACTCCTCTCAGGCATTCCCAGGAACATACTGATTTCTCTGGACATGCATGAATTCCCAGGTAGCAGCCCCAGACTTCTCTAAGGTAGCTACCCGAAGCGTTTTGTAACATGCTGGAGGCAGGTCCAAGGCCAGTGGCTCCCCGGGATTCCTCCCAGGCAGCTCCAGGAGTGTTTTGGCCTCCCATGGAGACAGCTGAATTTCACAGGTAGCAGCCCCAGACTCTCCCAGGGAATCCACCCAAGGAGTTTTGTCAATGCTGGCGGATGGTCCATGCCATGTAGATTTCTGGGACTCCTCCCAGGCAGCTTAGGAGCTTTTTGGCCTTCCTTGGATATAGCTGAAGGCTCCGGTAGCAGCCCCAGAGTCCTCCTCGTTAGTTACGTGAAGAGCTTTCTTCACGTTGAAGACAGGTCAATGCCCGATATCTCTCTGGGAATTCTCTCAGGCATCTCCAAGGTTGTTTTGGCTTCATCTGGAGACAGATGATGTAATGGGTAGCAGCCCCAAACTCCTCCTAGGTAGGTAGTATGTTTTGTCCATGGTGGAGGCAGGTCCATGCCTGGCAGCTTCCCAGGAGTCCTCCTAGACATCACCAAGAGTGTATTCACTCCTTCTGGAGACGTCTGACGTCTTGGGTAGTAGCCCAATAATCCTCCCAGGTAAGTTGTTGAAGAGTTTTCTTCATGTGGAAGGCAGGTCCATGTCTGGTAGCTCCCTGAGGCTCCTCCCCGGTATCTCCAGGAGTGTGTTGGCCTGTGCTGGAGTGTTGTGAAAGCGTGGAATGCACCTCATTCCAAAGAGAGAAGCAGCAATATGTTGTATTGAGGGAGGAGAATAATTTGAACAGGGTTCAATAAATTGGATGGGATTTAACAAAGTTCAACAGTGGTTTACCACGGTTCAGTAAGTTTGGTGGCGAGGTTCCCTTTATTAATTACTGCATGGAAGAAACATACAAAGGAAAATAGAGTGAGAAACAGGTTAGAATGATTCACACAGAGACCGGAGTGGAAACAGTAAGGAGGACCCTCCGGTTGAGTCATGAGGTTCAGATTTCACCCCCTTGCTTTCTAAACTCCTGATGGAGCTTAGGTGCAGCCAGGTCCAATCTTAGTCTCAGACTTGGACAACGGTTTATGTCTAATGGAATTACCTATACAAACTTTATCGTAATTAATATTTAATAGCTACATGGATTAGTAATGTTTCATGAGTATTAATTCAGCATGCTGTCAGTCACTTAGCAAAGATCTGCTGTTGGTAAGAGGTCTCTCTGTCTGAAGGAGCAACCTTGAGAGATGTCCCAGCTCAGGGGGAGA
The DNA here is from genome assembly GCF_034638445.1 of Ciconia boyciana. NCBI lineage: Eukaryota > Metazoa > Chordata > Aves > Ciconiiformes > Ciconiidae > Ciconia > Ciconia boyciana. Next base: position 653,391 of record NW_027328407.1, read on the forward strand.
TCACAGCCATGCAGTCACGCTGCCCAGCAGGGAGAGCTCAGAGAAGGCTCACTGAGGCTGTCACATTTATGGAATAGAGCGGTTGGCTCGTAGTCAGATTACATGCGATGGGAAAGGTATGCATGAGAGTCCTTGTACCCACAACTTGCTTTGTTCCTTGATAAATGAGTCTTGGAAAAGCCACCCGCTATTCATGTGTTAATCACATGATCGGTGTTCCAAGCTCACAGGCATCGATGCTCCCTGTGTCACTCTGCTCCTTTGTGGGTTTTCAGAGAACAGATGTGAACCAGAGGAGTTCTTGGCCTGGCTAAGGCTCAGGCCTTCACCTCCTTTGCAGCCTGAACCAAACTACTGCTAATTTAGTTAAGGGTTTGAGTGCATCTGTCACAGGGCTAATGGTTTTAAACTGATGGAGGGTGGATTTAGATTAGCTATTAGGAAGAAATTGTTTACTACTGTGAGGGTGTTCAGACCCTGGAAGAGGTTGCCCAGAGAAGTTGTGGATGGCCCCTCACTGGAATTGTTCAAGACCAGGTTGGATGTGTCTTTGAGCAGCCTGATCTAGTGGAAGGTATCCCTGCCCATGGCAGGGGAGATGGCACTAGATGATATTGAAGGTCCCTTCCAACCCCAACCATTTGATGATTCTATGATTGTGTGAAATGGAGGCCGTAGGGGATATCAAGGTGAGGTCTCGCTCTGACAGGGGCAGACCTGGTGGGAAGACGCCAATCGAATTTCCCATTTGTAGTCTTGGTTGTGTCTTCTCTCTGTTGTAGAAACCGCTCCAAGAAAATGCCTGAACCCCAGAGGAGGCTGCAAGAACAGCCCTAAACAGAGATCACTCTTTCTTTTTCCAATGGAAGATTGGAGAAGGGGCTTCTTCCTCGCCGGCACCATCATATGCCCGTTCCTTCCTCAGTCAGTGGGGGGCCGGCAGCAAGCAGGCAGGTTCTGTGGGACCACAGAGTCTGCCTCGTAGGACTAAGGTAACTCTGGGGAGGTAGGTCAGGGCACCAGATGGACAGTGGATTTCCTTCGGGGGTCTTGGCATTGCTTTCTTTTCCCTCCCACACTGCAGCTTTCTTCATGGTTGCCACACTGCTCCCTCTCAAAGCATCCCACCTAGATCCATCCCCTCTGTCTGCCTTTGGCCCTCCTGGTTTTGCAGCCCTCCAGGAGAGCCTTTGGGAGGCCCCTAGCTGTCCCCTCCCACAGCTTCTGGGGTTTCCCCACTCTTCTGGTCCTTCCAGGAGGACCTTTCCACAGCTTCTTTTGTCCTGGTTTCATCTGGGATAGAGTTAATTTTCTTCCTAGTAGCTGGCATAATGCTGTGTTTTGGATTTAGGATGAGAATAATATTGATAGCACACTGATGTTTTAGTTGTGGCTAAGTAATGTTTACACCAGTTGAGGACTTTTCAGCTTCCCTGCTCTGCCAGGTGCACAAGAAGCTGGGAGGGGGCACAGCCAAGAGAGTTGATCCAAACTGGCCAAAGGGCTATTCCCTAACATACGACGTCATGCTCAGTATATAAACTGGGGGAGTTGGCTGGGGGACAGCGATTGCTCCTCAGGGACTGGCTGGGCGTCAGTCAGCAGGTGGTGAGCAGTTGTATCAGTTGTTTTTTCCTGGGTTCTGTTCCTCTCTCGCTCTCTTGTTTTCCTTCTCATTACAATTTATTACTACTATTATTTTTTATTGCCAATTATTAAACTGTTCTTATGTCAACCCACAATTTTCTTACTTTTGCTCTTCCGATTCTCTCCCCCATCCCACTGCGGGGGCAGGCTGAGCGAGCGGCTGTGTGGTACTTAATTGCCGACTGGGGCTAATCCACAGCACGGGCTCCTGTTCAGCTTGGTGTCCCAGGTCCTTCTCTGCAGTTTCCCTCTAGCCAGGCAGCCCCAACATATCCTGGGGCATGGTACCGGAGCAGGACTTTGCACTTCCCTTTGATGAACCTGAGGTCCCTTTCAGCCCATTTCTCCAGCCTGTCCAGGTCCCTCCAAACAGCAGCACACCAGTCATTCCTCCCAGTTCTGTATCATCATCAGACTGGCTGAGACTGCACTCTGCCCCATCATCCAGATCATCAATGAAGGT
>NW_027328407.1:656000-681000 GCF_034638445.1 Ciconia boyciana
CTCTGGGGTTCAGGCATTTTCTTGGAGCGGTTTCTACAACAGAGAGAAGACACAACCAAGACTACAAATGGGAAATTCGATTGCCGTCTTCCCACCAGGTCTGCCCCTGTCAGAGCAAGACCTCATCTTGATATCCCCTACGGCCTCCATTTCACACAATCATAGAATCATAAAATGGTTGGGGTTGGAAGGGACCTTAAGGATCATCTAGTGCCATCTCCCCTGCCATGGGCAGGGATACCTTCCACTAGATCAGGCTGCTCAAAGCCACATCCAACCTGGCCTTGAACAATTCCGGTGAGGGGGCATCCAAGACTTTTCTGGGCATCCCCTTCCAGTGTCTCACCACCCTCACAGTAAATAATTTCTTCCTAATAGCTAATCTAAATCTATCCTCCACCAGTTTAAAAACATTAGCCCTGTGACAGATGCACTCAACCCCTTAACTAAACTAGCAGTAGCTTGGTTCAGGCTCCAAAGGAAGTACAGTCCTGAGCTGTAGCCAGGCCAAGAACTCCTCTAGTTCCAATCTGTTCTCTGAAAACCCACAAAGGAGCAGAGTGACACAGCAAGCATCGATGTCTGTGAGCTCTGAACACCGATCATGTGATTAACACATGAATAGCGGGTGGCTTTTCCAAGACTCATTTATCAAGGAACAAAGCAGGCTGTGGGTACAAGGACTCTCATGCATACCTTTCCCATCGCATGTAATTTGACTACGAGCCAACCACTTTATTCCATACATGTGACAGCCTCAGTGAGCCTTCTCTGAGCTCTCCCTGCTAGGCAGCGTGGCTACATGGCGGTGATCTCCCCTTGAGCTGGGACACCTCTCAAGGTTGCTCCTCGAGACCTTGAGACGTTGAGAGAGACCTTTTACCAACGGCAGATCTTTGCTAAGTGACTGACAGCATGCTGAATTAATACTCATGACACATTACTAATCCAGGGAGCTATTAAATGTTAATGACTATAAACTTTGTATAGGTAATTCCATTAGACATAAACCATTGTCCAAGTCTGAGACTAAGATTCGACCTGGCTGCACCTAAGCTCCATCAGGAGTTAAGAAAGCAAGAGGGTGAACTCTGAGCCTCATGACTCACCGGGATGGTCCTTCTTACCATTTTTATCTCCGGTCTCTGTGTGAATCATTCTAACTCGATTCTTGCTTGTTTTTCCTGTGTATGTTTCTTCCATGCAGTCATTAATATAGTAAACCTTGCCACCAAATTTATTGCACTGTGTAAACCACTGTTAAACTTTGTTAAATTCCATCCAATTTATTGAACCCTGTCAAATTATTCTTCTACCTCAATACAACATATTGCTGCTTCTCTCTTTGCAGTAAGGTGCATTCCACGCTTTCACGACACTCCAGCACAGGCCAACACACTCTTGGAGATACCGGGGAGGAGCCTCAGGGAGCTACCAGACATGGACCTGCCTTCCACATGAAGAAAACTCTTCAACAACTTACCTGGGAGGATTATTGGGCTACTACCCAAGATGTCAGACGTCTCCAGAAGGAGTGAATACACTCTTGGTTATGCCTAGGAGGACTCCTGGGGAGCTGCCATTCATGCAGCTGCCTCTAACATGGATACAAATAACTACCTACCTAGGAGGAATTTGGGGCTGCTACCCATGACTTCAGCTGTCTCCAGATGAAGCCAAAACACTCTTGGAGATGCCTGAGAGAAGTCCCAGAGAGATATCGGGCATTGACCTGCCTTCAACATGAAGAAAGCTCTTCACGTAACTAACGAGGAGGACTCTGGGGCTCCTACTGGAGACTTCAGCTATATCCAAGGAAGGCCAAAAAGCTCCTAAGCTGCCTGGGAGGAGTCCCAGAAATCTACAAGGCATGGACCATCCGCCAGCATTGATAAAACTCCTTGGGTGGATTCCTTGGAGGAGTCTGGGGCTGCTACCTGTGAAATTCAGCTGTCTCCAGGGGAGGCCAAAACACTCCTGGAGCTGCCTGGGAGGAATCCTGGGGAGCCACTGGCCTTGGACCTGCCTCCAGCATGTTACAAAACGCTTCGGGTAGCTACCTTAGAGGAGTCTGGGGCTGCTACCTGGGAATTCATGCATGTCCAGAGAAATCAGTATGTTCCTGGGAATGCCTGAGAGGAGTCCCAGGGAGCTACCAGGCATGGACCTGCCTCCAACATGAAGGCACGTAACTCTTCAGGTAACTACCTAGGAGTAAATGCACTTTCTATCCAGGACATCAGCTGTCTCCAGGGAAGGGCAAAACACTCCCAAGCTGCCTTGGAGGATGAACAGCAAGGTACAGAGCATGGACCTGCTCCCAACATCGACAAAACGCCTCAGCTAGCAACCTTAGAGGAGTCTGGGGCTGCTACCTGGGAATTCCTCCATCTCCTGAAAAGGCCAAAACACACTTGCAGATGCCTGGGAGGAGTCCCATGGAGCAACCGGGCACGCACCTGAGTCCTACAGGAAGAAAACTTTTCAGGTAGCTATCAAGGAAGGGTCTGCGGCTGCTACCCAGGAAATTCAGCCATTTCCAGGGAATGTCAAAAGACTCCCAAGCTGCCTTGGAGGAGTCCCAGCAAGGTACAGAGCATGGGCCTGCCTCCAACATTGGTAAAACTCCTTGGATGGATTCCTTGGAGGAGTCTGGGGCCGCTACCTTCGAAATTCCACTGTCTCCAGGGGAGGCCAAAACATTGCAGAGGTGCCTGGGAGGAGTCCAAAGGAGCTACGGGGCATGAACCCACCCAACATACACAATGCCCTTTGGGTAATGTCTCTGGAAAAGTCTGGGGCTGCCTACAGGGAATTCACGTGTCTCTAGAGAAAACCCAAATGCTCCCGGAGATGCCTCGGAGGAGCCTCACAGAGCTACCGGGCATGGACCTGACTCCAGCATACACAAAACTCCTGGGGTAGCCACCTTGGAAAATTCTGGGACAGCTCCCTGTGAGATTCAGCTGTCTCCAGCTGGGAGGCCAAAACATTCTGCACATTCCTTGGAGGACTCCTGAGGAGCTACCGGGCATGGACCTGCCTCCAACACAAAGAAATCTCTTCAACTAACTAACGAGGAAAATGGTGGTGCTGCTACCTGGTGTAATGAACCATCTATCGTTACCTTTTGAACATGAAGATATTCCACCTATAGTTAAGCATTATAAGGCAATGGAATCACGGTTAACACCAATATTGCGGGAGAAAGCAATGGTAATGATGAAAAATCTAAATACAGGGTGCTGGGAGGGACCGTATCAATTAATAACCTGGGGTCGAGGATACGCTTGTGTCTCCACAGGTCAAGGGCCCCGGTGGGTACCAGCACGGGGAGGTCGACCTTGGTTAGAAGCATCATCTTCCTCAGCATCATCATTGGACTCAGCGAGCCATGGGTCTCCGTCAAACCCCGAAACAACATATGGGTAACGCTCGCCAACAGGATAGGGCAGGAATTTTTTTTTATTATTTGTGGCGATAGAGCATGGCAAGGTATCCCTTCTCATACATTTGGAGGGCTTTGTACCCTAGGATGCCTTACCTTGCTAAACCAAAAAAAACCCAAACAAACAAACAAAAAAACCCCAACAAGATAACTATGATAGATAAGTAGATAAATATAGATAAATGCTGCGTGATAAAAGTTATAAAGCAACCAATAATGATCCTTTGCTTTTGATAGAATGGGTGTCTTTAGCGCGAACGCTGAATCAAACTGCTTTTTGTGTATCTAGGGAACAACCTTTCCATCCATGTCTTGTAGGATTGTCTATAGATGAGGTAGGGTTAATACAAAAAGAAACAAGTGGAGTGCTAACTGCAGATAAATGTAATTCTACCACCAGTAATGTTAGCGCCTGCTTTGCGGATTGAGATAAGTGGGTGGCTTAAATCATTATTAAAAATTGGGTTATTGGTTATTGGTATATTTTTATGTATCTTGCTGCTTTTACCCTGTTTATTGTCACGTGTCCAAGGAATGCTGTAGAAAATGGTGTAAAAAATATATGTTGTTGAAAAACAAAGAAGGGGGAATTGAAGGAGGGAAAGTGTTGGCAAGATTGAAGTGCTGAGGGTTTGGGTTATGCCTGAGGGAAGGAGGCTGTGTGTCAGGAGTAGGAGTGGATGAGACTGGAGAGAGATAAGGCGAGCGCGTGATTTTTTGTTGTGAAGAAAGGAGCTGCAAGGTTACAAGATGGCCAATCGTATTAGCTGAAGGAACGCATGAAGGACGCGTGGACAAGACATATAAACCAATAAGAGTTCTTTCAGTAGCGCATGTACAAACAATTAGAAAGTATATAAGCCATGTAATAGTTCAATAAAGGGTCTTCGATTTGCCACCAACACCGCAGTCCGTATCTCATTCCCTTCAACCTGGGACTTTAGCTGTCTGTAAAGAAAATGAAAACACTCCAGCAGATGTATGGGAAAAGTCCTGACACGACAACAGGAATGAACCTGTCCCCAACATACACAATGCTCCTTGGGTAGCTACCTTAGAAAATTCTGGGGCTGCTACCTGGGAATGCGCTTGCCTCCACAGGAAACCAAAAGACTCTGGGAAATTCCTGGGAGGACTTCCACAGAGCTATTGTGCATGGCCCTGCCACCAACATACACCAAACTCTTTGGGTATCTCCCCTGGTGGACTCTTGGGCTGCTACCCAGGACTTCAGCTCCCTCCACAGCAGGACAGAACACTTTGGAGATGCCTGTGAGGAGCCCAGGGGAGCTACAGGCCATGGACCTGCTTCCCATTACTATCAGCAATCAAGGAGAGAGGATCAATCAGTAGCATGGCAGCAGTCAAGAAGAGCAGCCATCAATCGTATCGCAACAACTGATCTTTCAGAAAGAGTTGACAGAACAGCTACAAACAAGTAGGTGTATACTACTGCAGGTTACTACAAACTTATCATGAGGGAGGGAACTTCTCCTCAAAACAGCAGCAGATCTACTGATGAGAGACTGCCTATATGAAGATATAATAACGGTATAAGGTGAATGAGACAGATTTCAGAAAGGGCCAAAGCATCGCAGAGGGGAGGACAAACCGATCCTGAGGGGACCCAGCCGCTCCACAGCTGGGAGGATAAACCAAACCGACTCCAGAAGTGAGCCCAAATGGGGAACAATACCGTAACAGACAGAGTCTCACTTCAGAGATGACCTGGAGGTGTCTGGATTCTCGGTACCTCGCTGTGCTGCAAAGCGGCCACCTGCATGTTTCAAGGATGCTTCTGGTTGCCAGGCTCACAGCTCCTGGGCTCGCAGGAACATTCTTCTGCTCAGTCATTTCCCCTTCTACCCAGTCACCTTTATGGCTGCTCACACCTGCCTGCTCCTGCCCTATCAGCTCCTCACACACCTCTGACCTCACAACCACCTGCACAGCAGCAGCGTCCTCACTCCCAACACTACGCCTTTTTCCCCTCCGTCTCCACCTCTGTCTCCCATCTCCCCCTGCTCTCCTCTCTCCCAGGCACCTTTCTCACCCACTCCACCACCTCCCAATGCTTCTGCCTGTCCCTCTGCTTGTGTGGCACTTGCTACCTCGGAAGCATTGTCCCAGCCACGTCAACTGCATCTCCTTCTCTGCTCCCTCTGCTCTCATCCTGACTGTGACAGCTCCTCATGCACTTTATCACCTCATGGGCCTTCTTGTCAGGCCTCCCTTCTCCTCTTAAAACTTGTTCCTGCAAGAGAAGTCACAGCCTGTCCGTGTCCCATCTCTGCCATCTTACCTGCATCTTCCTGAGCTGGACACCTGCTGGGAACTGTCACCATCAGCCACGGCTCTCATTAAAGTCTTCTCCTGGCACAGGCGCAGCTCTGCTGTGCTTGCTGTGTGCCATGCTTCCTGAAGGACAACAGCAACACTCAAAGTTACTCCTGGGCAACGTCCTGCTGCGAAGAGCTGATTTCAAGGCAGCTTGGCGGCAGACCCTGAGGCCGTGCCAGGGCTGGCCACATCTGGCTCCTTCCAGCAGCATTTTGGAAAGCCCATTCCCAGCTGTGAGCACCAGGCCAAGGGCACGGGGCACAAACAGCCCCCGAGGGCCCCAGGCCCCAGCTGGCCTCTGTCCCCAGACTACTCAAACTTTCAAACAGGCTCTCCCTCCAACTGAATTATCTCCAGTTTTGAGAAAAGAACTGCATACTTCCAGATTCAGTAGTCGGACTAAGACTGTTAGAAGGCAATTTGGGCTTCAGTTCCAGAACAAAAGAATTTCCATTACAGAATTCAGCCACCACCTCCATGATCATCATAAATGACCCACAAGGGCTGTGTTGTAAAAAATCTAACTGCTAATTAAAAGTATCCTCTCCTCCCCAAATCCTTGTTCTTCAAATATGCTCAGACTACCCCAGGAATTATCATATGATTATTCTGTAAACACCACAGATCTGAAACCCCTCCAAAGCATTATTCCCTGACGTGACTGCCAGCACTGTGGATAAGGGAGAACCATCACTAACCATGCGCCCACCCGTTAGTCCTTTTAGACGTGTTGTGACCGAGCACGTCTACATGGACATCTCTGCCTGACAGGAGAAGACCGGCCCGAACAAAATATCTTACATTGTCTTGGCTCTAGAGTAAGCAAGGAATTTATGATAGTGATACAAACAAGTTTAAGAGAAAGCAGGACAGCGGAAGAAGCAGAAAATGTGATATGTCTCACCCACCTCTCACTTCAGAGGAAGTTTCAGGGGTGGTTTCTTGTGCTTGGTTTGGGGTTTTTTTTTGTAATCACTGCACAGCACAAGTGAAAAAACACACACCTGCATGTTAAGGAGAAGTGTAAGCTCCAAGAGTAAGACTCTCCAGTCTATGTAATTACACTTCTTCCCAGGATACATCCGTCATTTTTTTACTTTTCAGTGGAGAGCTTTATGTTAGAATCACTAAATTCTGATGTGGAAATAGCAAAACATCATCTATAAATCTTTGAAAAGAGCAATCCTTTGAAGGAAAAGTGTTCATATAAACTCTAAATGACATGTTTCTGCTGTCAAAGGTTATAACGCTTTTGAGTATCTTTGCTGTCTTCATCTTCTTTGTCTTCACTTTCTTCCGATGACATTGTAACTACTGTACTCAACATAACATTAAACTGTTCAAGCACTCCTGCCAATTGTATGAAATCCAAAATGCCTTACTGTCCTTGTTTTGGCTGCGATAGTTCAATTTCTTCACAGTAGCTAGTATGGGGCTATGGTTTGGATTTGTGCTGAAAACAGTGTTGACAATACAGGGATGTTTTTGTTATTGCTGAGCAGCGCTTAGACAGCATCAAGGCCTTTTCTGCTCCTCACACCACACCGCCAGTGAGTAGGCTGGAGATGCAGAGAAAGTGGGGAGGGGACACACCCCAACTGACCACAGGGACATTCCATACCATATGATGTCGTGCTCAGCAATAACACTGGGGGGGAGGGTGGCAGTGGGGCCACTGCTCAGGCACTGGCTGAGCATTGGTCAGTTGGTGGTCAGCAATTGTTTTCATTTGCATCGCTTGTTTTTCTTGGGTTTTATTTTCCTCTCTCTGTTGGTTTTTTCCTTCTTTTTCAACCCCATCCCACTGGGTTTGGTTAGTACCATCATTTTAATGACACAATAGATCCTGCCAAACCTACAACCTGCAAAACCTGAAGACCAACTTATGCAAGACACGTTCCAGAAATTACCATCAGCACAGAGAAGCACGTGTGTCTGTCTTGTTCTGTCCTTGCCAAAACTGCTGGGTGACCTGTCATCAGCCTCAGTGACTCACAGCAGGCAAGACTCTCTCATCTGGCATAGCTTACATGCAGCTCCGAGGAAGACAGCTCTTTCAGAAAGTCATGCCTTGTGATTTTGGGAAAGTGTTTCAAGGAAATGTGTTTAATTCTCTAGAGCGGTTTAGAGTAAGCATGGTAATCTCAATCCAAGTGGTAGCTCTGCCACAGATTACCTATATTTTTCCCCCCCTCTTTTCACCTAAAGGGTGGCACTTCTCTCTGAATGCAAGATGAGTTACATGGGGTGTACAGACAGCCCATGGAAAACTGAGAAATGCGTCTGTGATCACGTCTATCCCCATTCCTTGGCACTCCTACACTCCTTTCACACTCCCTTCCTCGCCAGCAGTCAGGCCTTACGCAGTCTGCACAACACGTACAAGACACTGACTTCACCACATACTGCCCAGATCATCTCCTATTTGATTTCTGATCGGCTCGACTACTGCCACAGCCTTTCCTGGCCTTATGCACAGTCTTGCCCCTTCTCACCCACTCAGAATGCTCCTACACTCACCTCACTCACTGCCTTAATCGCAACTAAGTCTCCTTAACACCCTCAAGCTGTTTCCATCACTTCACACATACAGTTAATATGGCCTTTCGTGACTTACCCTCCTGCCTCATGTTATTTCCCACTGAGTACCACGATGCCAGCTCCTAAGTACATGTCCTGAGAGCGGCTTCCGTCAAATGGTGGAAAAGCACACTTTTTTTTAAAAAAAATATGTGCTTTAACCTCACTACAGTACATGCTCAGAGTCCATCACTATGGCTGCTAAAGTCCATAGAAATACAGAATTGTGTAGGGATGAAAAATACACAGTAGTTCAGCTCCTTTCAGTTGTTTAAGACAAGGCTTTGGCTAGAACACAGTCACGAACATTTCAAAACAGAACTAACCTACACTCCCTCCTGGATTGGCAGCTCTTTCTTCATCAGTTCCTTGCCTTTCTTTAGTTCCTGGGGAGTACGTCTCAAGATTTTCCTGTTTAAAAGAAACAAGAAAGATCAGTCACAAATATGCAGAAAACCTGCCATTCACATACACGGTGCCCGCACAGTAGTATCATCAAGGCCCTGCCTATACACAAAAGATGACATCAATGCACTGGGGAGGAGAGAGGAGGGACAGGTGACAGGGTCCCGGGGTGATGGAATTTGGCAATGGACATTGAGGGTGTGGAGAGGAAAACTGCCAGCTCTTACACCCCAGGAGGTGTCATTTTCACTTCCAGTACCCAAAATGCCTCATGATGTTCCAAGCCAGACTAGTCAAAAGGACTCAACAAGATCATGAACACAACTGCACATTCACAAGAGATGGCATTAGATGACACAAATTTTGTGTGCTCGGGGCCAGGACATACCTGCTAGGGCCAAGCGGCCCCACCCCTCCTTTTTGTGCTCTGGCCAGGACATACCTGTTAAGGCCATGCAGCCCCGCCCCCCCCACCCCCCCTTTGTGTGCTCAGGGCCAGGACATACCTTATAAGGCCATGTGGCCCTACCCCTCCTTTGTGTGCTCAGGGCCAGGACACGTATATGAGGCCATACTCACCCACCCCTGGCTGATTGCAGAAGCTGTCTCCACTCCTGCATGCTCAAGGGAGGCAGCAGCTGCTGAGAGGGAGTGACGTGCAATGTCGGTGGCTGTTGGTGGCAGCGTTTGGTTGCCATCCCCACAGCCATGAGCCGGGACGGTGCAGGACGGGGGCCCGTGGCACGCAGCCACCCCTCGCCCTGCCATGGCCCGGCACAGAAGGACGAGCACAAGCGGCAGCTGGAGAGGCTGCGGGCTGAACTGGAGGCTGAGCAACTCCACGCCCAAGAGCTGCGCCGCTGCTTCGCCGCTGAAACTCGCGAGCTGAAGGAGGCGGCAGAGCAGGACCGGCAGCTCCTGGCCGAATGGCTGCACTCCAGATGGGAGCAGCGGCAGGCACGGGAGCTCCAGCGGCTGCGGGAGCTGAACCGGCAGCAGCGGGCGGTGGAGATCCGCCAGCTGCTGCGCTCAAAGGAGGCTGAGCTGCGCAAGGTGCAGGGGATGCTGCTGCAGCAACGCGACGATGCCATCCGTCACGCACGGGACCTGCAGCAGCAGCTGGCCAAGAAGCTGCTGAGAGGAGACTGGAGCAGCAGCAAGGCCCGCAGGAAGCTCCACGACGTCCTCAGCAAGCTGCGCTGGGAGACCAAGGGCAAGCATGCCGCCCACATCCACCGCCTCGAAGATGAACTGCTGCTGCAGAGGAGATGCTTCCTGAACTACATCTTGGAGCGGTTCGAGGGCGAGCAGCCCAGTAATGGCAAAGAGGCCAGGGCCAAGGCTACGGCCTGGCACCGCCTGCAGACCCTCCTGGGTACCAGGGCCATGGAGCCCTGCTTGGACGCCCCGCCGCAAGGAAGGACTGGCAGCGGGCAGTCTGTGGCAGAGGTGGGTGTTCAGACCGTAGGGCAGCAGGAGGACTGGCTGCCTGGCAGCAGTCACAGCAGGCTGCTGGAGCAGAACGCCCACCTCCAGAGTGCCCTGAAGGACCTCGAGAGGCGATGCAGTGTCCTTCAAGAGGAGAACTGTCTGCTGAGGAAGGCAAGCTCTCCTGAAGTGCAGCAGGAGTGGGAGAGGCTCAAGCAGAAGACTGTTAAGCTGGGTCTCATCAGCAAGCAGCTGCAAGAAAGAGCCAGGCAACTGCAGAACATCGGTCGCATGATCAATACTCGGGTGCCACTGCCCATCCAAATCTCCACTGAGGAACTGCGTCTGACATCGTTTCCTCAGCAGAGGGCTGGAGAAAGGGGAGAGCCTGCTGGAGCTTTGCTGGCATGCAACGAGCAGGATGACTTGTCAGAGAAGGCGGCTGAGGAGCTTCAGGCCCAAGCAGCTGCAGATGAAGAGGACTCCTCTCATGTGAGCACCCACAGCCCAACTTGTGAGGAGCTACAGGTGCAGCTGACAGAGATGACCAATGCAAACACCCAACTGGCTGAAGAAAATGCTCGCCTCTGTGGGCAGATGGGGTTGACAGAAAGGGCAACTAAGGCGAGTGGCAGAGGAGCGAGATTCTGCCATCCGAACAAACGTCTGTCTGCAAACCCAGCTGGAAGAGGCAAAGCGCAAACTGAAAGCCATGAGAGAAATGGCAGACAGAAGTCAAGAGCTGGAGAAGGAACACGAGGAGACAAAGTTAGCGCTCCAGAGGAAAGAGGAGGAAGGCGAGTGTTTGCAGAGAGCCCTCAGACAGAAGTGCGCAGGGAACAGAAAGAAACCCTGCCATTCTTTCAAGCCCAGGTGGCTGAACTGAATGATCGGTGTCAGAAGCCAAAGGAACACCACCAGCAGCTATTTCAGGAACTTGAACGGCTGGAAAGAGAAAGATCCAACTGTATCAGTTCCAGGCCGCACCAGGCTAAGCTGGGAGTAGACAAGGAGTCCATCCTCCTGGAGGCTACGAGAAAACCACCGGCAGAGCTTCGACCATTCATAGCTCGATACAGCGATGATCCTTTTTGATGGTCCCAATGAGCGGCCTGGACTAGAGCTTCCTCTAGTTGCTGGACGATGTTTTTACGTCTTTGGAGATGTGGATGAAGACAGAAGGTATGTGGGAGAGCTGACCGAGGGCACAAGAGGATTTGTCCCATCTAATTTTGTTGAAGTTTCAGATGATGACCTGATGACACCACCATCTCCAGAGACAAGTGATTGGTAGCAGGACACAGATGATGTCTGTCCTGTCTTCTTATACCTTCTTCTTAAATCTTTTCTCAACTATCGCTCTGTGTAATCTCACTCTCTATCCTGTGTGTATGTGAACTGCAAGGACTCTGTGCCAGCTACTGGGGGGCTGGCATAGGTGGATGGGTGCCAGCTACTGGAGTCAACCAGGGGGTGTAGGCAGCCCTGCCTTGTGGTGCCAGCTACTGGCGTGGGTCCCAGTGCAGCTGGTGGAGTGAGTGGGGGGTCTCAGTGCAGCTACTGCAGGGAGTGGGGGTCTCGGCCACCAGGCACTGGGGTGGGAATGGTGTGTGTGTCTGGTGTGAGCAAGGTGCTGTGAGTGTCTGCATCTTCCCCAAACCGGGTGTGCATGGGGTGTGCGTGTGCATTCACCAGCAAACTTCAGGCTGGACCAGCTGGTGACTCAGGGGGGCTCAGCTCTGGGCTGGGGTATCAGGCAGCAAAGGGTGCGTGCTGGCACCTGGGGAGATGGGTGAGTGTGGGCTGCCTGCAGGACAAACGGGTGAGTGCTGCTTGTTTGCAGGGAGCTCCAAGATGGACCAGCCAGCGAGTAGGGGACCTGTGGGGTGGGTCAGAGGGTCGAGATCTGGGCAGGGGTACTGGAGGGACAGAGGGACCATGTCAGTATGCAAGGAATCTGTGACCGTGCGTGTGCTTGTGAACCTAGAGAGTGTCGTGTGCGTGCCTGCACTGGTGACCTCCTGTCTCTACCAGCCCAAGAGGAGGAGGGGACGTGGCTGTCTGTGGTTTCTGTGAGTCCTGCCTTGTGTGTCTGTGTGTGTCTGTGTGTGCATCTCTGGGATGCACACTCAGCTTCGCTACAAGTCCCACCTGCAAGCAGGAAAGTGGCAGCTGCATCCCTCAGCCTGGGCAAAGACCTCGGGTCCTCAGGCACCAGCCTGGGCTCCAGGAGATGGGCAGGACCATACTGAGGACAAACCACGCTTTTGGAATCGGTCTCTCTCACTGTGCCTCTGAGAGCCTGCCCTCTCAACCATCACAGATCATCTCCCTCCTCTTATGTGGACTGAGGAGATGTTGCACAGCAGAAGCCGGCACCTCTTCAGACCCCCTGACAGCCACGTGTGACCCCTCAGCCCTGCACGCCGTCCAAGCTCTGCTCTTGCAACAACATACACAGCCAAATTTGCCAGAGCAGAGCACCAGTCCCCTAAACAACGCACCTCTCTGCTGCCCCGTCCCTGCTTGGGAGGGACTGACAAAAGGCACAGGGCTACAAGGAGAACAAACCTCACACGGTGGAAAAAACAAACCTGAGAGCCACGTGGAAGGAGTCCTGGGAGGAAGATGAGCTGGCGCTCTCTTCCCTGGACAAGGAAAACAACATGGGGGAAACCTGGGAGTACAAAAGAACAGCAAAAATGAAAAACAAAAAAGAAATCTTCATACAAAGAAAAACAAACGAAGGAGGTAGCTGCAGCTGTTCTGTGGCTAGCAGGTGAAGAACCTCCTCCAGAGGAGAAAAACTGCCAGGAAAAACTGCTTGGTGGGTGGGTCTGTGGGGGCTACCCTGGATATCAGCTGTCTCCAGAGGAGGCCAAAAGACTCTGGGAGATGTGGGGAGGAGTCCAGGGAGCTACTGGGCATGGATCTGCCTCCACCATACAGAAAATTTCTCGGGTAGCTACCTTGGAGGAGTCTGGGGCTTCTACCCAGGATTTCAGCTCTCTCCAGATGAAAACACATACTCCTGGAGATGCCTGGGAGGAGACCCAGAGAGCTACCGGACAGGGAACTGTCTCCAACATGGACAAAATTCCTCACGTAGCCACCTTGGAGGAATCTGGGGCTGCTACATGGGGCTTCGTCTGTCTCCAGGGCAGGCCTAAACATTCCGGAGCACTTTGGGTGGAGTCCCAGGGAGCTCACGGGCATGGACCTGCCTCCATGGACAAAACTCCTCAAGTAGCTCCCTGGAGACGTCTGGGGCTGCTTCCTGGTCCTTCAGCTCTGTCCACAAGAGGCCAAAAGGTTCAGGGAGATTCCTGGGAAAGGTTCTGAGGAGGTGACAGGCATGGACCTGCCCCTAACATGGCAAAACCACTCACCTAGCTACGTGTGTGGAGTCTGGAGCTGCTACCTGGGACTTCAGCAGGGCCCCTGTGTGCATGGGATTAACGCACCTAGAATACACTTTTCAGCTCAGGCTGAGGGTAAATCCTCGAATGCCCTTTCTCCACATATCCAATATTGCCCTGGCAGGTGTGTAAATAGGGTAGTATAATCTTCAAATACATCTGAGGCATGTGAATTATTTCCTGTGAAAGGCTTAGCATGTGCCGGATTTGGTTGCTTAGGTAAAGCAGTAAGGTTCTGACCCAGCATAAACGAATCAGAGCCATCAGGACCCTATAGCCCCATAGTGGAAACCAAAAGTTTATGTTTATTTCTCATTATCATTAGCAATGGTATCTGCATCTGCAATGGTATCTGCATTGGAGAGTTGCAGACAACAGTACAGTGCACCCATAGCACTGCAGATGCAGATACCTTTGCAGGTGGTGTTGCAGGATCAAATACCATTGCAGGCACCATTTCAGCTGCCCAGACCACTGCTGATAACCCTGCAGATGCCATTGGCCAAGCAAATAGCCCTGCAGGTGCAGGTACCACTGCAGCTGAAGAAACCATTGCAGGTGCCATGGCAGATGCCATGGCAGATATCGATAGCATTATGCATACCGATGCAGATACCAATGCCATTGCAGATGCCACTACCACTGCTGTCACAGATCCTGATACCAGTACAGAGACAGTCACACCGATACCGAGACCGATAGTGGTACAGAGACCACTAGAGGTACCCTTGCTGACACTATTTCAGCTAGCGAGGGAATTACACGCAGACATGCACAACCCAAACACACCTGCACATACACAACCCACTGCAAGATACACAGACCACTAGCAACGCAGATACAGTTTCAGGTACAGTTACGGCTCCCAGTAGAGGCACAGGTACTGGCACCACCAGAAATACAGCTACCGCTACCATCACAGAGACCAATGCAATTACAGGCACAGATTCACACTGAAGTGCTAAAAGAATTGCAGATGCAGACACAAAAGAGACAGAATTCCAGATACAGGAACAATTGCACATGCAATTAAGGATACCTCAACAGTCACACATTCAAGCGCACATTCAAATACCCAAACAACAGCAGATACAGCAAGTGACACCATCACCCACTGAGGTCACTTGACAGACAGAGGGACCATTGCACAGAAAGGCACTGATACAAACACAGCTCCCGTTACAGACAGATGTGCTGTTACAGGGAGAGGTACAGCTAAATTCTACAGGTAACTACACAGACAGTCACCCAGAGGGACTTGAGCTATGCCCAGGATCAGCCAAAACAATCCACATCTGCCTGCTAGGAGTCCCTGAGAGCTACGGGGCATGGCCCTGCCTCCAACATACACAAAACTCCGCAGGTTGCATCTTTGGAGGGGTCCGGGGCTGCTACCTGCACAATTCCGCTTTCTCCAGAGGAAACCAACACACTCCTGGACATGCCTGGGAGACTTCCTGGAGACCTCCTAGGAATGCACCTTCCTCCAACATACACAATGTTCTTCGCGTAGTTAACTTAGACAAGTCTGGGGCTGCTACCTGAGAGGAGTCCCGGAGGGCTATGAGCATGGACGTGCTTCCAACAGGAAAAAAACTCTTCAGGGAACTACTTAGGAGGAGTCTGGGGCTGCTACCCATGACTTCAGCTGTCTCCTGAGGAAGCCAAAACACTCTTGGAGATGTCAGGGAGGAGCCCCGGGGAGATACTGGCCAGGGACCTGCCTTAAACACTAAAAAACTTTTCACTAGCTCCCTAGGAGGAATTTGGGGCTGCTACCTGAGACGTGAGCTATATCCAGGACAGGCCAAAATGCTCCAAATCTGCCAGGTAAGAGTCCCAGAGAGCTACAGGGCATGGAACTGCCTCCAACATGGACAAAATGCCTGGGCTTGCTTCCCTGGAGGAGTCTGCATGTGCTACCTTGCAAATTCAGCTCTCTCCAGGGGAGGCCAAAACATTCCGGAGCCACCTGGAACAAGTCCCAGGGAGCTACCGGCCATGGACCTTCCTCCAAATTGAATGAAATGCCTTGGCTAGCAAACTTGGAGGAGGCTGGGGCTGCTACCCAGGATTTCAGCTTTCTCCTGAGGAGGCCAACACACTCCTGGAGATGCCTGGGAGAGGTCCCGGGAGCAACAGGGCATGGACCTGCCCCAACATAGACAAAACACCTTGAGCAGCTACCTTGGAGAAGCCTGGAGCTGCTTCCTGGGATTTCGGGCTTCTCCACATGAGGCCAAGAAAATCCTGGACATTCCTAGCAGAATCCCCAGGGAGCTACTGAGCAGGAACTTTCCTCCCACATCAACAATGCTTTTGCGCAGCGACATTCCAAGAGTCTGGGGCCGCTACCCAGGAATTCACCTGCCTCCACTGGAAACCAGTATGTCCCTTCAGCTGCCTGGGAGGAGTTGTATGACACCACAGGCACCTGCACCAGCCAGCTGCATGCTCCTGCCCTATCAACTACTCAGCCACCAGTGACATCACAAGCAGCTGCCCAACCCAGGGGCCTACTCCTTCTCTACCACCTACTCAGGCACATGTGACATCACAAGCAAATGAAGAAGCCAGGGGCATGCTCCTGCCCTATCACCTAGTCAGCCACCTATGACATCAGAAGCACCTGCACAAGCCAGCTGCAGGCACCTGCCACAACTGCTACAGAGCCACCAGTGACATCACAAGCAGGTGGACAAGCCCGCTGCACACTCCTGGCCTATCAGCTACTCAGCCAGCAGTGACAACATGAGCAGCGGCACAACCCAGGGAGGGGCCTGCTCCTGCCCTAGCACCTATGGAGGTGCCTATGACCTCACAAGTAGCTCCACAAACCAGGGGCCTGCTCCTGTCCTACCACCTCTTCAGGCACATGTGACACCACAAACACACCAACAAGACAGCTGCCTCCTTCGACCCTATCACCTACTCATCCACCTATGACATCACAAGCACCACCACAAGCCAGGGGCCTGTTCCGAACTTATCACCTGCTCCGCTTCCTATGACCTCACTAGCATCTGCACAAGCCAGGGGACTGCTCCTGCCCTATCAGCTCCGCACACACCTCTGACCTCACAACCACCTGCACAGTAGCAGCGTCCTCACTCCCAACACCACGCCTTTTTCCCCCCCGTCTCCATCTCTATCTCCCATCTCCCCCTGCTCTCCTCTCTCCCAGGCACCTTTCTCACCCACTCCACCACCTCCCAATGCCTCTGCCTGTCTCTCTGCTTGTGTGGCATTTGCTACCTCGGAAGCATTGTCCCAGCCACGTCAACTGCATCTCCTTCTCTGCTCCCTCTGCTCTCATCCTGACTGTGACAGCTGTCTGATCCATTTTGACCTCATGGGCCTACTCTTCAGGCCTCCCTTCTCCTCTTAAATCTTGTTCCTGCAAGAGAAGTCACAGCCTGTCCGTGTCCCCTCTCTGCCATCTTACCGGCATCTTCCTGAGCTGGACACCTGCTGGGAACTGTCACCATCAGCCCCGGCTCTCATTAAAGTCTTCTCCTGGCACAGGCGCAGCTCTGCTGTGCTTGCTGTGTGCCATGCTTCCTGAAGGACAACAGCAACACTCAAAGTTACTCCTGGGCAACGTCCTGCTGGGAAGAGCTGATTTCAAGGCAGCTTGGCAGCAGACCCTGAGGCCATGCCAGGGCTGGCCACATCTGGCTCCTTCCAGCAGCATTTTGGAAAGCCCATTCCCAGCTGTGAGCGCCAGGCCAAGGGCACAGGGCACAAAGAGCTCCCAGCCCTGAGGGCCCCAGGCCCCAGCTGGCCTCTGTCCCCAAACTACTCAAACTTCCATACTCACAGCATAGGTCAGATGCTACCCACTCATAAGATCAGCTCCCCTGATGCTGAATGTCACACACATTTAAATAAAACAACGCATCCCCCAGAGATTCTGTTTGTTCACCTTGAGCTGAGGGGAAGCTGCGTGTGTGGGTGAGGAAGATCTGCTTTCCCCATTTAATTTTTATGCCTCAGCAAAAACACTGCAAGATTCAGACTAGAGGACAGCACTGAAATCAAAAGGGTAAGTGACCAAGAAGGCTCAAGCTGCACACTTCCACTTGATTACCTTACACAAAACAGACCTGGGATCCTGATTGCTCACTTCAGCCTGGAATAGCCCCATTCCTCGTCCAAAAGCTACTGTGTGCCTGGCTGAGGACAGGCACAATCCATGCAGCGAGCAATCAGAACTCAACCCTGCACTTTCCTGGGTCAAGTTTCCTTGGAAAACTTCTTCCCTGGGTTCTTTTAAAACCTGTAACTGCAAGAAAACATCCCTGACGGGCTGACGGGAACTTCCTGGCTGTGGGAAAACCATCCACCCTCTGCACCCCCATTTCCCAAGAGCCGGCAACACAGCCTGGCTGGGGGGAAAGGCAGGAATCAGAGCTGGGGGCCGAGAGAGGAGCACAAGCATCTGCCAAGGGAGCTGCGTCCAGCCAGGAGCACTCCCCACTGGCTTCTCGGACAACAAAGCCCCGGTGCGTGCTCCCACCAGGAGGGAGAAACAACTTCCAACATTTCCCTCATTGCCCAGGGATTCCCAGGGCCATCAAGAGCTACCTCTCTGTGGCACCGCACAGTTCAGCTACCGATGGTGTGCAGGGTCTATTTTGTTATGTCAAATGCCACACACCTCCTTTGTGTGCAAGGGCGGGGCAGCACATACCATATAAGGCCATATAGCCCCACCCCTCCCTTGTGAGCTCTGGCCAGGACATACCATATAAGGCCATATGGCCACACCCTTCCACTGTGACCTCAAGGCAGGACACACCTCTAAGGCCACAATCTCCCACCCCAGCTGCCTCTGCTTCTGCACAGGGAAGGGAGGCAGTGGCTGCAGCAGGGTCAGGGGGCTGCCGCTCCTCACAGACCCAGGCAACGCAGCTGTTGGCGACCTGTGGCAGCAGCATTTGCTGGCCGACGCCATGACCCGGGGTGTTGCAGGCCAGCGGCCTGTGGCGTGCAGCCACTCCACCCCGCACCGGGGCCCAGCGCAAGCCCCCGGCAGCCTTGCGCAGAAGGAGAAGCAGAGGAGGGAGCTGGAAGCGCTACGGGCTGAGCTGGAGAAAGAGCGGCTCCGCACCCAAGAGCTGCACCGCTGCTTCGCTGCCAAAACCCGGGAGCTGAAGGCGGCTTTGGAGAGGGAGCAGCAGCTCCTGGCACACCGGCTGCAATCCCAGTGGGAGCACCGACATGCTCTGGAGGTGCAGCGGCTGCAGGAGCTGAACCAGCGGCAGCGGGAGGCAGAGACCTGCCAGCTGCTGCGCTGGAAGGAGGCCGAGCTCCGCGAGGGACAGGAGCTGCTGCGGCGGGAGTGCACTGCTGCTGTTCGCCAGGCACGGGACCTGCAGCAGCAGCTGGCTGAGGAGATGGTGAGGCCCACCAGGAGCGGCAGGGAAGCCCAAAGCAAGCTCCAGGACGTCCTCAGCAGGCTGTCCTGGGAGACAGATGGCTACCAGCCTGCCTGCATCCGCCACCTCCAGAACCAGCTGCAGCTGGAGAGGAGACTCTTCATCAAATACATCCTGCAGCCGTACGAGGGCGAGCTGCCCGCATCCCCAGGCATGGGCCAGCCCAGAGGCCTTCCTGAGCACGAGGGCCAACAGGAGACACAGAGCTCCTGTTCCTCAGGCAGAAACGGGCCCCAGGCCCTGGCGGCGCTACAGGAAAGACCGCCGGACAGCCACAGCGCTGGGCAGCAAACAACATGCAAGGCTGTGGCAAGTGCTCAGCTCCAGGTGCCAGAGGGGGAAGACGTGGTGCTGCTCGGCAGCAAACGCAGCCAGCTCCTGGAGCAGAACACCCGCCTGAAGCGTGTTCTGCAAGCCCTGGAGAGGCAACAGAGTGCCCTTGAGAGGGAGAGCCGCCTCCTGGAAAAGGCAGGCTCCCCAGAAGCATGCAAGGAGGCAGAGAGGCTGCAGCAGAAAATTACTAAACTAGCTGCCCTCGCCTCGCAGCTGGGAGAAAGATCCAGGCAACTGCAGGAGACCATCAATCGCCTGATCAACACTCATATTGATTAAATCTTTTCGTTACGATCTCTCTGCATGATCTCACTCTGTATCCCGTGTGTATGTGAACTGAAAGGACTGTGTGCCTGCTGCTGGAGGACAAGGTGCCACAATCCCCCCATTGGCAATGGCGGACTCACTGTTGAGGATGGCGGCCCTCTTGCAGGGCCGGGCGCTGGCAGCGGTGGGGGACAGGGGTGCAGAGGTGGCACCAGTTGGCCTCGCTGTCGCACACCTCATGGAGGTAGCGGCAGGTCTGGCACAGTCTCAGCAGGTCAGGCAGCGTCAGCAAGGAGATGATGTGCAGTAGCTGTGGGGAGAAAGGGGGAAGAGCATCAACCCTGGGAACCTCCCTGCTTTCAGGGCAAGACCCAAGCCCCACCATCCCCCACTACTCAACCCACCATCTCAGGGAGGAGACGCTGCATGATGGCCACGTCCTTCCCCTACTCACCACCCTGCAGGCTGCCGCAGTGTCCTTGGGCTGCGGGGAGGGGATGTGGGTGAGGTGATGGCGGGTAGCCCCATGGCATGCAATCACCCCCCACCCATTCTCATCCACCCCACCGCCATGCCACTGCCCTCACCATCACGTCCTCATCACCGCCAGTTGGATGCCAGCAGCGATGGCTGTGAGAACCCCTGTGGCCCATGGCTGCCGTCTAGTGGCACAGCCACGGGATACTGACTCTGTGTGAGCCAGCAGCTCCCATGCAGACGGGGGGTTCAGGAACATGGGGGTGGGGGAGACAGGGGAGAGACGGGAGAGAAGGGGGAGGGGTGGAGGCGGGGAGGAGGGTCCCCAAGGCCCCATGTGCGCCATGTTGAAGCTCAGCCTGGCCGCCGGCAGAGCCCCCTGCCTTCTCCCATCGGTCGTTGCCGGAATAAGAAGAGAGGGCTGTCAGTCTCCTCCCCTGAGGTGATGCTGCCTCTGATTGGCCCCCAGGTGGTCAGGCTGCTGTGCTGCTGTGCCCGCCCTGCACGTGAGCTCATGACCTTCAATTGGCCACCTGGGCTGTCACTCTTCCCTGGTTTGAGCCCGCCCTCCCCTAAGGTGACCCTGTCTCTGATTGGCCCCCAGCTGGTCAGGCTGCCCTGGAGGGCGCCCTCCCTTCACCTGAGGTGATGACCTCTGATTGGCCATCTGGGCTGTCACTCTGCCCTGGTTTGGGTCCCACCCTCCCCTGAGGGGATACTCTCTCTTATTGGCAGCCTGAGGGGTCACTCAGAATGGGGCTCACTCTTACTGGCTGCCTCTTGGTGTGCAGTGTGGGGGTTCAGGGCAGTTGCAGGCCCTGGACTATGTATCTCCCAGCGTGGATGGGCCTGGGGGAGCCCTGGAGACCTCACTGCCCACGGGCCCCGCCATGGCCCAGTTCACCAGTCCTGGGCCCAAGTGCTCAGCCCCAGGGACAACCCCACACCCAGGGTCAGAGTGGTTCCTGCTGCTGCCCCGAGGGTCGCCAGCTCCCAGTCAGCCCTGAGCCAGAGTGCAGGTATCTGAGCTGGGATGAGATGGAATAGGCTGGAGAACCGTTCATCGAGAGGAGGTGATGGAAGAAGGTACAGTGTATGTGGCACCTGGGATTAACTGACACCCTCAGTTATGAATCTGGATTGGTGCTGTACTTGCACAGGGACTAAGCCCCAGTTCAGAGCACAAATTGTTGTTACTGGGTATTTTTCATCCCTGCACAGTTCTGCATCACTACGGACTTTACCAGCCTTGGTCATGGACTCTGGGCCCGTCCTGTAGTGAGGTCACAGCAGGTATTCAGAAAAAAAAAGGGTGCGTTTCCAAAATACTACAGAAGGTAACATCTGGCAGTAGACAGGTGGGAATACACAGAACTGGGCAGTGTCACTCAGCACGAGGAACAGAGATGTGGGTACAGCCGTAGCGTGACAGTTCTCATGGCCTTGAGCAGCACAGCAGGAATTTTCAGGCAGCACGGCCGGCTGCCAGGGCTGTGTGAACAGCTCCTGCCGAGCGTGGAGATGGGCAGGGGAGAGGACAGTGCTGTTGCTGTTGGTGTGTAGCAGGGGACAGTCGGTGGAAACTGCTCTCAGGACATGTAATGAGGAGCTGTCGTCTTGGTACTCCCAGAGGGTGATGATTCCCAGGGATCGAAGCCATGGGGTGACAGACTGCAGCTCCCAGCATGCCGTGGGGATGGCCAAGTGCTGCTCAAGCTGTGGCTGGAGGAGCAAAAGGCTGCAGGAGGATTTGCACTGTGCTTGACCTGCAGCCAGAAATCTGCAGAGCAATATAGTGAGGTTAATGTCAGGGCCAGGACTGGAGGGCAGGAGTCGCTCTTCTCAGGAGTCTTCTCTTGAACTAAAGCCAGGCCTCTTCTCCCCGCTCCTTGGAGGCCTCTCTTCCTCTCGAATTGCTGAGAGATGACCTGCGCTGTGGAGGCTTCCAGCTGAGCTGTCTGTGAAATGTATATTCTTAGGGAGCTGCGCGCATGCGGCATGCGGCCGCCTCGGTCTCGGAGCCCTCCTTGCGGTCCGTGGGCTTTTGCTCATGTAAGGTGGGGCATGAGATGGGCGAGGACTTTCTCCTCCTTTTGGCAGCAGCAGGAGGGGCTGTTACTCCTGTCAGGGTTAGGTTGTTACTCCTCTTTTTAGGGTCCAGCCCCCTCCTTTTAGGGTCCAAAGCCTCATTTTTATGCCCAAAAGACTCATTTTTAGTCAGGCTGGACTTCCCTTAAAAGTGATCCCCTTAAAACTGTGGGTCCCTTTGTGACCTGTGGGTCTCTCCGGCAGTGGCAATTGATTGAGTTGCTGTGTGTGAACAAGCTCCTGTCCGTCTGCCAGCCACAAGCAGGGCTGCTCGCTGCGTTCTTTAAATGCACAGTGAATTGACGCCCCTGAAATGGATTGCCTTTTACTCGTCACATAAAGCGGGGCAGGGGCTTGGCACAAGCATCGCTCTGGGAGACACAGCCCGTTCCCATCTGCTCTGGACACAGGGAGAGTCTTAGCCAGTCAGCACAAACAGGACGGGTCCAGACCTTCCCTTTACAGCCTCAGTGTGGTTTGAAGTGGTTTTGAAAACAGAGGGATGTGAAACAAGGAAATAGTCACGTGACCTGTTTCTTCTAATGAACACATTTACTATCTCTCGGGCATTTTTAATATCTACAAGATAAGAGAAAGCACAAATGAGTGGGATGACCCTTTTCTGCTCCAGTATTAATGTCTGAATCATTGAAGAATCAGAGTTATTGCAGACCAACAAAACCCTTGGTTGGTGAGGTTTGATCCCTCCTCTGTCCTGTCCAGGTATTGTGGTTTAACCCCAGCCAGCAGCAAAGCCCCACACAGCCACTCACTCACTCCCCCCCAGGAGGATAGGGGAGAGAATCAGCAGGGTAAAAGTGAGAAAACTCATGGGTTGAGCTAAAGGCAGTTTAATAGGTAAAGCAGAAGCTGTGCGGGCAAGCAAAGCAAAACAAGGAATTCATTCACTGCTTCCCGTGGGCAGGCAGGTGTGCAGGCATCTCCAGGAAAGCAGGGCTTCATCACGCATAATGGTTACTTGGGAAGACAAACGCCATCTCTCCGAATGTCCCCCCTTCCTTCTTCTTCCCCCAGCTTTTATTGCTAAACGTGATGTCATATGGTATGGGATATCCCTTTGGTCAGTTGGGGTCAGCTGTCCCAGCTGTGTCCCCTCCCAACTTCTTGTGCACCCCCAGCCTACTCGCTGGTGAAGCGGTGTGAGAAGCAGAAAAGGCCTTGACGCTGTACAAGCACTGCTCAGCAAGAATGAAAACATCCCTGTGTTATCAACACTGTTTCCAGCACAAATCCAAAACACAGCCCCATGCTAGCTACTGTGAAGAAAACTAACTCTATCCCAGCCAGAACCAGCACACCAGGTGCCCCTTTGCTGACGTTGGGGAGCACTGCAGGTCCGCCTGACTACAGCAGCCAGTCACACACAGGCGGTACAGTCAGGGCAACAGGTTTCTTGTCCTGCTGCAGGCTGCACGGAGCAGGTACAAGGCTGCTGGACTGGGACCCCCAGCTGTCCCTGGCTCATTTTCAGATGCACCTTCTGTCCCTCTTTTCCCCTTTTGTCCTGATACTCTACGTTCCGATCTTTTGTCTGGTACGGTTTCCCTTTATGGTCTCGCCAGTTTCACCCCAGGCCAACCAGTTTTCTCCTTTCATGGTTTGCCAGCTCCAACAGTTTCTCACTTTCTAAAGCAATGAGTTGCACCTCGAGCCAGGGTTGATGAAGACAAAAAGGAATGAGAGCTTCCATAAGCAATGAGATGGCAGACACCATAAAAAAATGTCTATCCTCTCCACTGCCCACCTTAGAAATCTCGAGAAATGTCTAAAGGCACAACCAAGGAGCAGCTTAGAAGCTGTTCAAATCAGGCGGGCATGGTTTGGATCCCAGTGAGATCTGTGTGTTTACAGAAGACTTTTCTGAATGACTCCTCCAGTTGTCTGCCTCTTGGGCTGTAGGTGAGGGCATTGATTAAGGATGTTAAGGCAGTGCAGCAGAGACAGAATATTTCTTTTGGGTTTCCTATTCTGACAGCATCTGCTAAGCGATACACACTGTAAGAGTCCCATGCACAATTGTATCCCCAAAGAGTGATCAGAGGAGAGGAGGAGGCGTAAACATCTTTTGCTTTCTGGTGCTGAAAGAGATTTTCAGAGTGGGGGAAAGGACGTAACTGTGAGATGCCAGAAACTGTAGAGATGTGAAAAGAGCGCTACATGGAGTGGGAGAAGCAGGGAGGTCCTGGGGCCATGCTGGGGCCTCTGAACACAGGGCTCTGGGATGAGGCAGAGGGTAAAGGAAGGTCCTGAGGGGACATAAGGGCAGATGGGGGCCTGGGGGCAACCCAAGAGGACCACCCATGGGCCAATGGTGAGCTGGCTCCCTACCCCCTGCAGTGGATGGCCTGCCCCTCCCAGCCCAGGCGGCGGGTCACAGTGGGTCCCTTTGTGACACCCCTCTGTGACACCCCACGGCACTATATATAGCCAGCATGGCCGCAGCCCTGCAGTGTCTGACAAGACAGCAACAGGACAGGACAGGAGCGCGGAGCTGGCGAGGAGACTCCGAGCACAGCCCACGTCTTGCCCTGCTGCCTCTGGCAGCCCCACGGTGCCGAGGCGTTTCCCTTAAGCTGCCCCCTTCCCCCACACACTTTCCTACAACTCACAAGATGGCAGAGAGACCCCCCAGCTGCCCCAGGGTAGCCTGGGAGGAGGTGGGGGCTCCCCAGGAGAGCATCTCTCTGCTGGAGCCCTACGAGGTGTCCACGGTCCAGCCACTGCAGAATGGTGAGTGAGGGGCCCCCTGGGGC
>NW_027328407.1:681500-705500 GCF_034638445.1 Ciconia boyciana
GGCCACGCAGGTGAGGACCAAGGGGTCACCATCAATGACTTGTCCGGAGGCGGGGTCCGAGAGCAAAGCAGGCTGGGAGGGGAGGTCTGGTGAGAGATGGAAGATGGGTTGGGAGAGAAGGAAAGTCATCTTCAGGAGAAGGCGAAGGTCAGGGTGAGGAGAAGGTGAGGTTTGTCGTGACGAAATGAAACTCGTCGTGGAATGAAAGATGGAAGTCGTTATCGGGAGAAGATGGAAGTCGCCATCAGGAGAAGATGGAAGTCCCATCACGAGAAGATGGAAGTCGCCATCACAAGAAGATGGAAGTCCCATCACGAGAAGATGGAAGTCGCCATCACGAGAAGATGGAAGTCACCATCATGAGAAGATGGAAGTCACGAGAAGATGGAAGTCGCCATCACGAGAACATGGAAGTCGCCATCACGAGAAGATGGAAGTCCCATCACGAGAAGATGGAAGTCACGAGAAGATGGAAGTCGCCATCACGAGAAGATGGAAGTCACCATCACAAGAAGATGGAAGTTGCCATCACGAGAAGATGGAAGTCACCATCATGAGAAGATGGAAGTCACCATCACGAGAAGATGGAAGTCACCGTCACGAGAAGATGGAAGTCACCATCATGAGAAGATGGAAGTCACGAGAAGATGGAAGTCACCATCACGAGAAGATGGAAGTCGCCATCATGAGAAGATGGAAGTCACGAGAAGATGGAAGTCCCATCACGAGAAGATGGAAGTCGCCATCACAAGAAGATGGAAGTCACCATCACGAGAAGATGGAAGTCGCCATCACGAGAAGATGGAAGTCGCCATCACGAGAAGATGGAAGTCCCATCACGAGAAGATGGAAGTCACCATCACGAGAAGATGGAAGTCACCATCATGAGAAGATGGAAGTCACCATCACGAGAAGATGGAAGTCACCATCACGAGAAGATGGAAGTCGCCATCACGAGAAGATGGAAGTCACGAGAAGATGGAAGTCGCCATCACGAGAAGATGGAAGTCACCATCACGAGAAGATGGAAGTCGCCATCACGAGAAGATGGAAGTCGCCATCATGAGAAGATGGAAGTCACGAGAAGATGGAAGTCGCCATCACGAGAAGATGGAAGTCACGAGAAGATGGAAGTCCCATCACGAGAAGATGGAAGTCGCCATCACAAGAAGATGGAAGTCACCATCACGAGAAGATGGAAGTCGCCATCACGAGAAGATGGAAGGCGCCATCACGAGAAGATGGAAGGCGCCATCACGAGAAGATGGAAGTCCCATCACGAGAAGATGGAAGGCGCCATCACGAGAAGATGGAAGTCCCATCACGAGAAGATGGAAGTCACCATCACGAGAAGATGGAAGTCACCATCACGAGAAGATGGAAGTCACCATCATGAGAAGATGGAAGTCACGAGAAGATGGAAGTCCCATCACGAGAAGATGGAAGTCGCCATCACGAGAAGATGGAAGTCACCATCATGAGAAGATGGAAGTCGCCATCACGAGAAGATGGAAGTCGCCATCACGAGAAGATGGAAGTCACCATCATGAGAAGATGGAAGTCGCCATCACGAGAAGATGGAAGTCGCCATCACGAGAAGATGGAAGTCACCATCATGAGAAGATGGAAGTCACCATCACGAGAAGATGGAAGTCACCATCACGAGAAGATGGAAGTCACCATCACGAGAAGATGGAAGTCACCATCACGAGAAGATGGAAGTCGCCATCATGAGAAGATGGAAGTCACGAGAAGATGGAAGTCCCATCACGAGAAGATGGAAGTCGCCATCACAAGAAGATGGAAGTCACCATCACGAGAAGATGGAAGTCCCATCACGAGAAGATGGAAGTCCCATCACGAGAAGATGGAAGTCACCATCACGAGAAGATGGAAGTCACCATCACGAGAAGATGGAAGTCGCCATCACGAGAAGATGGAAGTCCCATCACGAGAAGATGGAAGTCACCATCATGAGAAGATGGAAGTCCCATCACGAGAAGATGGAAGTCGCCATCACGAGAAGATGAAGTTCATCTTCACGAGGTGAAAGGCATCGTCGTGAGATGAAAGCCATCGTCGTGAGGAGAGAGAACTCATGAGAAGACGGAACGCCTCGTCATGAGAGGATGAAATGCGTCGTCACGAGACGATTAAATTCATTGTCACGAGAAGATGAAGTTCGTGGTCATGAGAAGATGAAATTATCACGAGAAGATGACATTCATCGTCATGACATGGAATGAATCACGAGAGGATGAAATTCATGGTCATGACATGGAATTAATCACGAGAGGATGAAATTCATCGTCGTGAGATGGAGCTCATCATCGTGAGAAGATGAAATTCATCGTCGTGAGAAGATGGAATTCATTGTCACGAGAAGATGAAGTTCATTGTCATGAGAAAATGAAATTAATCGTCACAAGAAGATGAAATTCATCGTCATGACATGGAATTAATCACGAGAAGATGAAATTCATCGTCATGACATGGAATTAATCACGAGAGGATGAAATTCATCGTCATGACATGGAATTAATCATCATGAGAAGATGAAATTCATCGTCGTGAGATGGAGCTCATCATCGTGAGAAGATGAAATTCATCGTCACGAGACGATTAAATTCATTGTCACGAGAAGATGAAGTTCATTGTCATGACATGGAATTAATCACGAGAGGATGAAATTCATGGTCATGACATGGAATTCATCATCACGAGAAGATGAAATTCATTGTCATGAGACGATTAAATTCATTGTCACGAGAAGATGAAGTTCATTGTCATGAGAAAATGAAATTATCACGAGAAGATGAAATTCATCGTCATGACATGGAATTAATCATCACGAGAAGATGAAATTCATCGTCGTGAGAAGATGGAATTCATCGTCACGAGAAGATGAAGTTCATTGTCATGAGAAAATGGAATTAATCGTCACAAGAAGATGAAATTCATCGTCATGACATGGAATTAATCACGAGAGGATGAAATTCATCGTCATGACATGGAATTAATCGTCACGAAAAGATGAAATTCATCGTTGTGAGATGGAGCTCATCATCGTGAGAAGATGAAATTCATCGTCATGACATGGAATTAATCATTGTGAGAAGATGAAATTCATCGTCGTGAGAAGATGAAGTTCATTGTCATGAGAAAATGAAATTAATCGTCACAAGAAGATGAAATTCACCGTCATGACATGGAATTAATCACGAGAGGATGAAATTCATCGTCGTGAGATGGAGCTCATCATCACGAGAAGATGAAATTCATCATCGTGAGAATAAATTCATCGTCATGACAAGATGAAACTCATCGTCACGAGAAGATGAAATTCATCGTCATGAGAAGATGAAATTCATCGTCATGAGAATAAATTCATCGTCATGAGAAGATGAAATTCATCGTCATGAGAAGATTGAATTCGTCGTCATGACAAGATGAAACTCATCGTCACGAGAAGATGAAATTCATCATCGTGAGATGGAGCTCATCATCACAAGATAAAATTCATCGTCGTGAGAAGATGGAATTCATCGTCGCGAGAAGATGAAATTCATCGTCATGACGTGGAACTCATCATCACGAGAAGATGAAATTCGTCGTCACGAGACGATTGAACTCATCGTCGCGAGAAGCTTGAATTCACCGTCGTGAGATGAAGTTCATCATCACAAGGTGAACCTCCTCGTCACGAGAGGACGAAAGCCATTGTCACGAGAAGATGACATTCGTCGTCGTGACGCGGAACTCATCATCACGAGAAGGCGAAGCCCATCGTCGTGAGCCTCCTGAGCTCTCGTTTTGGTGAGCCCGCGAGTCCACCACGACCTCTGCGCTCTGGAAGAGCTTTTGGAGGTGACCGGTGGCCGTTGAAGAAGACCCAGAGGCCGCGTTTAAACCATTTAAATTATCCCGACTGGGAGAAGGACGAAAACCGGCGCCTTTCAACCATTTTCCCATCCTATTTTCCCCAATTTGGGAATCTTTGGCCAAATTCGCGGCTGAATTTATCAACGCCTCCCACGGAGAGACCCGAGGACGGACCTACCCTTCACGGTAACGTCCACAGCTTCGCTTTGGGGCGAGGGCACCCACTTCCCGCCCACGTCCTCCTCCACCCCGCAGCTGAATTTCCCGCTGAACTTCCTGGGGCTCTGCGGGAAGAAAAGCTCGGAGAAATTCCCGGCGTTCCCGGTTTTCGAACCCTCTTGGCCTGGTGGGATCTCCACCCCGTTCCTGTAGAAGTGAAACCTCAGCCTGAAGTCATCTCTGGAGGCCACGCAGGTGAGACGTAAGGGGTAGGCTTCGCTCGCCACCCCGGTGGGAGGGTCTACTCCCAAGCTGGGAGCCGAAGCGGCCTCTGGGGAGAAAAATTGGGAGGAAAAAACACCTTAAAAATGGGAAATTTGGGCCAGAAGACCAACCGATGGGGCTTTGGGGTGGCGGGAGGAAGAGGTGGCCTCCAATCGACCGTCTTGGCCGGCAAAGCCAAACTGAGGTGTCTCGGTGACCTCGATGGGTATTGCGGTGGCTTCACCGAGCCGGTGGCCACTTCCCCGTGCCCAGAAAAGCCGGATTTCTCCCCAAAACTGTGCCCGTTACCTTTCACGAGGATCTCCACGGCTTGGCTGTGGTAGGACGAGATCCAGCGGCCTTCGGTGTTCTCCTCGTAGCCGCAGGTGAAGTTGCCGGTGTGGTTCCGGTCGCTCTCCACCACCCGGAGCTGAGCTTCGGTGTCCCCCAAGGTCAACTCAGTCCCGCTGACGACCTCGACCTTCTCCTTGTAGAAGTGAAACCTCCGCTCCGCGTCTCCCGCCGGGGCCGCGCAGAGGAGGACGAGGGGTTGGCCTTCGACGGTGACGCCGGTTGAAGACTTGACGGCCAACGTGGGTTGGGATGGACGGTCTGAAGGTGAAAGAAGAACCCTAAAATAGTCATTTTTTTGGGGGGGGGGTGGGTCTCGGCTCTTGCGCCAACCCAAGTCCGTCTCCGTTGACCTCAACGGGGAGTTGAGGTGGGGAATTTGGTTTCGCGGCGTTCCAATTTCAGGCGAAAACTGCCCGTTTGGAGCTTGGAGGAAAGTATCTGCAGATGGATGACGGTGGGATGGAGAAGTCAAGGGGGGAGGAGGCCAACAGGGCAACATCTCGCCTACCTTTAACGCTGATGATGATGGATTTGCTCTCCTGGGAGCGAACGAGTCGGCGGAACTGGTTGATGACGGTGTACGTGCAAGCGTGCCACCCGCCGTCCTTCGGCCCCGTGATGTTGAAGCGGTGGACGTAGGTCCTCCTCAGCGTCCTGACGTGCACCGCCCAGCCGCTCGTCCCCGAAAACTGAAAACCTTGCATCTTCTCCTTCGACCAAGGAGCGACGCACCGGATGGAGATGGTGTCACCGATGAGATACTCCGTCTTCTCCGGCGTCACGGTGATGTTGGGAGGAGGAGGAAGGTCTGGGGAGGAAGGGTTTGGGGTTGGGGGGGAGGAGAAAGTGAATCGACCGGCCGCAGGGGATGTCTCCAAGCCTTTGAGATGAGGTGGGACCTGTTGGACGCGACCGCCGTTGCCTTGGTGCCGAGGCGGGGGAGATCTTTTGGAGGGCCCTGAATTATCTCGGTCAAAAGGGGGTTTTCACCCCAAAATGGCCCCCAAGGAGGGGGGGGGGGGCGGCTTTTGGGGGTTATTTGTCCTACCAGAGTCATCGATCGGGTCAAGAAGCCAAACTTGGACCAGACGGAGGAGAAACCAGTTGATTCTCCTCAAAAATGGATATTTTGGTGGACAGAGGAGATGAAATGGGATGAGATGGAGGAGGAACCCATTGATTCTTCTCAAAAATGGGTATTTTGGTGGATGGAGGAGATGAGACGGGACCAGGAGGAGGAGAAACCACCCGCTTCTCCTCAAAAATGGGTATTTTGGTGTACGGAGGAGATGAGGTGGGACCAGGTGGAGGAGAAACCACCCGCTTCTCCTCAAAATCGATATTTTGGTGGACGGAGGAGATGAGATAGGACCAGGTGGAGGAGAAACCACCCGCTTCTCCTCAAATTGGGTATTTTGGTGGACGGAGGAGATGAGATGGGACGAGATGGAGGAGAAACCAGTTGATTCTCCTCAAAAATGGGTATTTTGGTGGACAGAGGAGACGAGACGAGATGAGATGGAGGAGAAACTGGTTGATTCTCCTCAAAAATGGGTGTTTTGGTGGATGGAGGAGATGAGACGGGACCAGACAGAGGAGAAACCACCCGGTTCTCCTCAAAAACGGGTATTTTGGTGGATGGAGGAGATTTCACGGCCTGGGTCATCATCGAGGTCCCACCAACCTGTTCTGCCCATGGTCAAACCAGCGGGGGCTTGTCCACCACGAGCCTCGGCAGCTCAGGCGGTCGGGTGACTGGAGGCGGGACCTCGCTGGGTTTAGCAGTACGAGGCATCAGGTTTTGGGGCAAAAGGTGGTAAATTTGGGGTCAGGGGGGTCCAGATGGTCACGTGACCCAATGGGGATGTGTCCAGCCCCCCCCCCCCCCCCCCCAAATTCGTTACCTGTAGGTGACCCCCGTGGGAGGAACATCTGGAGAGAGGCTGGAAGAGAGGAGGAGATGGGTGAGAGGGGGTGGGAGGGGGCGAAGGGTGGGGAAGAGCAGGGGGAAGCGGGGAGGGGGAGGGAATACGGGTTCGTGGCCGCGGGGGAAGGGAGGGTGGAGGGGAGAGAGGGCGGAGGAAGGAGGGGGAGAGGAGGAGAAGGAAGGGGAAGGAGGCAAGGTGGAAGGGGAACTGAGAAGAGAAAGGAAAAATGGAGAGGAAAAGGGGAAAGGGAAAAAGGAGGGGGGGGGAAGGGGAAATGGAAGGAGACAAGAAGAGCGGAGAGGAAAGAGGCGGAGTGGAAAGAGGAAAGGAGAATGGAAAGAAAAGGGGGAAATGGAAAGAGGAAAGGAAAAGGAGAAGGAAAAGGTGAAACGGAAAGAAAAGGAGAAGGAAAAGGTGAAAAGGAAAGAAGAGGAAAATGGAAAGAAAAAGGCGAAATGGGAAGAGGAAAGGAAAAGGAGAAGGAAAAGGTGAAACGGAAAGAAAAGGAAAATGGAAAGAAAAAGGCAAAATGGGAAGAGGAAAGGAAAAGGAGAAGAAAAAAGGTGAAAAGGAAAATGACAAGAAAAAGGAGAAATAAATAAAAAAAAAAACAAAAAGAAAAATGAAAAGAAGAGAAAGGAGAAAGAAAAGAAAAAGGGAAAATGAAAAAGAAGAAAAAGAAGTGAAGAAATAGGAAAAATGGAAAGAAGAAAGAAAAGAAAGAAAAAGGAAAAAGAAAAAGGAGAAAGGAAAAGGAAAAAGGAAAAGGAGAAAGAAAAAGGAGAAAGAAAAAGGAAAAAGAAAAAGGAAAAAGGAAAAAGGAAAAATGAAAAAAGGAGAAGAAAAAGGGAAAGAAAGAGAAAGAAAAAAGGCAAAGAAACAAAAAGAGAAAGAAAAAAGACAAGGGGCAAAGAGAAGGAAAAGAAAAAAGAAGAAACAAGAAATAATTTCTGAATAAAAAGAAAAACCAAGAGGAAAGGCAAAGAGAAAGAAAGAGAAAAGAGAAAAGCAAAAGGAAAAGAGAAGAAAGAGAAACGAGAAGAAAGAGAAAAGAAGAAAAAGAGAAGAAAGAGAAAATAAGCAAGAGAGAAAGAGAAGGAAGAAAAGGGAAAAGAAAAAGGCAATTAAAAAAGCAAAGGAGAGGGAAAAATGAAAAGAAAAAGGAAAAAACAACCGAGGGGACGGAGGGGACCTTTGGCCGAAGCCAAACGCGCGGGAACCCAAAACACGAATCGCAAGGGACCGAAGCAGTCGCCGCCCCGATGACGCCCGACGGAGGAGGAGTGGTGGGACAGGAGGGAAAAGAGGAGGAAAAGAGCAAAGAAATGGGGGGGAAAGTGGAGAAATGGGGGAAAAAGGGAAGAAATGGGGAAAAAGGGAAGAAATGGGGGAAAAAGGGAAGAAATGGGGGGGCGAGGGAAGAAATGGGGGAAAAAGGGAAGAAAGGGGGGAGGGGGGGAAGAAATGGGGGAAAAAGGGAAGAAATGGGGGAGGGAAGAAATGGGGGAAAAGGGAAGAAATGGGGGAGGGAAGAAATGGGGGAAAAAGGGAAGAAATGGGGGGGAGGGAAGAAATGGGGGAAAACGGGAAGAAATGGGGGAAGGGAAGAAATGGGGGAAAAAGGGAAGAAATGGGGGGGCGAGGGAAGAAATTGGGGAAAAAAGTGAAGAAATGGGGGGGAAGTGAAGAAGGGGGAAAAGTGAAGAGATGGGGGAAAAGTGAAGAAATTGGGGGAAAAAGTGAAGAAATGGGGGAAAAGTGAAGAAATTGGGAGAAAAAGTGAAGACATGGGGGGAAAAGTGAAGAAATTGGGGAAAAAGTGAAGAAATGGGGGGAAGTGAAGAAATTGGGGGGAACAGTGAAGAAATGGGGGGAAAACTGAAGAAATTGGGGAAAATGTGAAGAAATTGGGAGAAAAAAGTGAAGAAATGGGGGAAAAGTGAAGAAATTGGGGGAAAAGTGAAGAGATGGGGAAAAATGTGAAGAGATGGGGGAAAAGTGAAGAAATGGGAAAAAAATGAAGAAATTGGGGGAAAAGTGAAGAGATGGGGAAAAATGTGAAGAAATTGGGAGAAAAAGTGAAGACGTGGGGGATAAGTGAAGAAATCAGGAAAAATGTGAAGAAATTGGGAAAAATGTGAAGAAAATGGGGGGAGAAGTGAAGAGATGGGGGGAAAATGGATATTCGGGGGGAAAAATGAAGATACGGGGGGGGGGGAAATGCAGAAAAAGGGAAGAGAGGGAGAAATGGATTTAGAAAGAGGGAGGAGGAAGGGAGGACTCGGCCCAACGGGCACGGAAACGGGTGGAAAAACGAAGGGATAGGGAAAAAAAGGGAGGGATGGACGCCTTTGGAGAGGAGGAGGAGGAGGAGGAAGACTCACCGAGCAGAGGGACGAGGCGAAGGGGCCCCATGGTGGGTAGTGTCCTCTTCTTTCCCTCTCTGCGATGACGGGAACATCTCCTTCCCCTTCGGTCCAGCCTGGTGGCACATCCGTCACGTGAACCCAGTTGCTACGGAACGGCGGAAACCGATGTAAAAAAGGGGAAAAAAAAACCCAAAAACAACAAAACCCAAACCAACCCCAAACCCGAAATGACAAAAAAAAAAACCCACAACAATTACGACATCGTCTCCGTGGCCGTGGTCAACCCCAAGGCGTCCGCGGTGGCACCGATGTCTTCTTCGGGTGCCGCGCCGGGTTGTCTCCCGGCTTTCGACCTCCCGACGGGCGACGTGGTGGGGTCGGCCTGAAAATCGGGGGGCGGGAGATGGGTTTTGGGGGAGGAAAAGCACCTAAAATTGGGGGAAAGGCCGCTGCCGATTGGTCTCCGTCGGCCAACTCGCAACTGGAGCTGTTGGGTTGTCCCCAGTCTGCAGGAGGACGCAGGAGATGGTGCCCTTGGATGGAGAGTTTTGGTTGGACGCCTATTTTTGAACTTGTTTTTGAGGGGGTAACCCCAAATTTGGTTGTTTTAACGGGTCGGAGCTTCTTTGCGTCGCCGGAAGAGCTTTTTTGGGTGAGAAAAAGGGTGAAAATGAGGAGCTCAGGTCTTTGTGGAGCAAGCGGGACGTGGTGGGACTTCCAACCGGGGTTCAAAACCTACTCGTAACGATTGTCCTCGGGCACAGATGAACACGACGACCATCGGGGCAGCGACGGATCAACCCATCGCGGACAAGAGGCTCCAGCCGACCCCGTCGCAGCGACCGGGAGACCCGTTGGCGCGGTCAGCCGCGCGGTCAGCGTGGTGGGTCCATCTCATTTCAGAGGTTCTTCGGTTCTTCAAAGCAGGACCCAGCCCGACGCAACGGCGAGGAGCAGAAATAACCCTTCCCCTGGGTGACATCTGCTGACCGTTGGGTTTTAGCGACGGGGTCGGAGGAAACGACGGCAAGTTTTACTTCCCGATTCTTGAGGAACCTCATCCGCGCGGCAGAACTTCCTCTTCGCTGCTCAAGCCCTCGGCGCAGCTCTTCCCGGCTTCCCCGTTTTCGACGAAATGTTGACTCAGCGGTTTTTTGCGAGAAGTTGTTTGGGGTTTTTTTTTTTCGGCGGTCGGTTCGGTTTTTTGGGTTTTTTTGTTTGTTTGGTTGGTTTTTTTTGAAAATCATTGAAATCCCGGCAACGGGTTGAAATCGGAAGCTCTGGAGGTCCATGGGTGGTGAAGCAAAGGAGAAGGAATCATCCCCGGCTCCACGTTGTGCTGCTCGCATGAGTTCCTGGTGGTGTGGGACGTCGGGAAGATCTTGAAGGCAACTTGAGGGCTCCAAGGGACGACGTGGTCATGGTCACAGGGGCCGCCAGGACGCAGCGTGGTCATGGTCACTGGTGGGCTCCAAGGGACGATGTGGTCATGGTCACTGGTGGGTTGCAAGGGACGACGTGGTCGTGGTCACTGGTGGGTTCCAAGGCACGACGTGGTCATGGTCACAGGGGCCACCAGGACGCAGCGTGGTCATGGTCACTGGTGGGCTCCAAGGGACGATGTGGTCATGGTCACTGGTGGGCTCCAAGGGACGACGTGGTCATGGTCACAGGGGCCACCAGGACGCAGCGTGGTCATGGTCACTGGTGGGCTCCAAGGCACAACGTGGTCATCATCACTGGTGGGTTCCAAGGCACGACGTGGTCATTGGCACCGGTGGGCTCCAAGGCACGACGTGGTCATCGTCACCAGTGGGCTCCAAGCCACCACATGGCCATCGTCACCTGAGTGAGCTCCGAGACAGGAGGACCCGGCCATCGAAGGGACCCAGACATCTGGAGAACCAAGGAATCCAGCGGATCCGGGGCTAAGAGGGACCCAGGTGTCCCATGAGCCACCCGAGGGCGGGTGGCTCCTGGTGGGAACCATCTCCCTGGGGACACAGGTCCTTGGGGGGACGCAGGCGCCCGGGGGACCCAGCCCTGGAGGACATCACCACGTGGTCCTCCACGGCCTGAGGGCCTTTCGTAGCCAAAAAAGCCCTTCCTGGCTTGGCCAGCTCCTGCCATGGCCAGGAACATCTCCCACCACCCAGGGTCCTCCAAGCCTCATCCAACCTGACCTTGAACCCTTCCAAACGGCTCATTTTTAGGGTCCAAAGTCTCATTTTTAGGGTGCAAAACCTCGTTTTTAGCGGCCAAAGTCTCATTTATAGGGTCCAAAACCGCGTTTTTACATCCAAAGCCTCATTTTTAGGGTCTAAAACCTCATTTTTAGGGTCTAAAACCTCATTTTTAGTGTCCAAAGCCTCATTTTTAGGCTCCAAAGCCTCATTTGTAGAGGCCAAAACCTCTTTTTTTGAGTCCAAAGCCCCATTTTTTGAGTCCAAAGCCTCATTTTTAAGGTCCAAATGCTCATTTTTATGTCCAAAGCCCCATTTTTAGGGTCGAAAGCCTCATTTGTAGAGTCCAAAACCTAATTTTTAGGGTCCAAAGCCTCATTTTTAGGCGCCAAAACCTCTTTTTTACATTCAAAGCCTCATTTTTAGGGTCTAAAACCTCATTTTGAGAGTCCAAAGCCTCATTTATAGAGTCCAAAGCTTCATTTTTAGGCTCCAAAACCTCATTTTTAGGGACCAAGGCCCCATTTGAAGGGTCCGAAGCCCCATTTTTCGAGTCCAAATCATCAGTTTTAGAATCCAAACCCTCATTTTTAGGGTCCAAAGCCTCATTTTTAGGCCCCAAAGCCTCATTTTTAGGGCCCAAACCCTAATTTTTAGGCGCCAAAACCTCATTTTTAGGGCCCAAAGCCTCATTTTTACATCCAAAGCCTCATTTTTAGGCTCCAATGCCTCATTTTTAGGGTCCAAACCCTGATTTTTAGGTGCCAAAACATCATTTTTAGGGCCCAAAGCCTCATTTTTACATCCAAAGCCTCATTTTTAGGCTCCAAAGCCTCATTTTTAGGGCCCAAACCCTAATTTTTAGGCGCCAAAACCTCATTTTTAGGGCCCAAAGCCTCATTTTTACATCCAAAGCCTCATTTTTAGGCTCCAACGCCTCATTTTTAGGGTCCAAACCCTGATTTTTAGGTGCCAAAACATCATTTTTAGGGCCCAAAGCCTCATTTTTACATCCAAAGCCTCATTTTTAGGCTCCAAATCCTCATTTTTAGGCTCCAAAACCTCATTTCTAGGGTCCACAGCCTCATTTTTTTGTCCAAAGCCTCATTTTTCGAGTCCAAAGCCTCATTTGTTGTGTCCCAAACCTCATTTTTACATCCAAAGCCTCATTTTTAGGCTCCAAAGCCTCATTTTTAATGTCCGAAGCCTCATTTTTAGGCTTCAAAACCTCATTTTAGGGTGCAAACTCCTCAACGAGGGTCCCAAACCTCAGTTGTTTCATGTCCAAAGCCTCCAAAGGTTCAGTTTTAGGGTGCAAACCCTTAGGTTTTGGTGTCAAAGGATCATTTGAAGGCCAAAAAATCCCAATTTCAGGGTTCAAAGCTTCATTTTCCTTTCCAAAGCCCCACTTTGAGGGCCCCAAACCCCATTTTGAGGGCCCCAAACCCCAATTTGAGGGCCCAAACCCCCAATTTGAGGGCCCCAAACCCCAATCTGAGGGCCCAAAGCCCCGTTTTGAGGACCGAAATCTTCATTTTTAAGCTCCCAACCTGTCCTTTAGTAGCCATTGCCTTTTTTTAGGGGCCACGGTTGCATTTTTACCGTCTAAACCCTCATTTTTTGGGGCAGAAAGCCTCGTTTTAGGCTCCAAAGCTCCATTTCTAGTGTCCCAAATTCCATTTTTACTTTCCAAAGTCTTAGTTTGGGCTTTCAAAGCTTCATTTTTATGGCCCAAACCCCTCTTTTAGGGCTCAAAGCCTCGGTTTTAGCACCCAAAGCTCAGTTTTTAGAGTCCAAAGCTGTGATTCTCGGGTGGGAAGCCCCATTTTTAGGGTCCAAACCCTCATTTTGAGGGTCCAAACCCTGATTTTGAAGCTCCAGGCCGTGCTTTTGAGGTCCAAAGACTCCTCCTAAGGGCCCAGAGCATCATTTTGAAGGCCCAAAGCCTCATTTTGAAGGCCCAAAGCCTCATTTGTAGAGTCCAAATCCTCCTTTTTACATCCAAAACCTCATTTTTAGGGTCCAAAGCCTCATTTTTTTGTCCAAAGCCTCATTTTTCGAGTCCAAAGCCCCATTTTTCGAGTCCAAAGCCTCACTTCTAGTGTCCAAACTGTCATTCGTTGTGTCCAAACCCTCCTTTTTACATCCAAAGCCTCACTTTTAGGCTCCAAAGCCTCATTTTTAGGCTCCAAAGCCTCATTTTTAGTGTCCAAAGCCTCATTTTTAGGCTTCAAAGCCGCATTTGTAGAGTCCGAAGCCTCATTTCTAGGATC
The DNA here is from genome assembly GCF_034638445.1 of Ciconia boyciana. Classification (NCBI taxonomy): domain Eukaryota; kingdom Metazoa; phylum Chordata; class Aves; order Ciconiiformes; family Ciconiidae; genus Ciconia; species Ciconia boyciana. The sequence continues at coordinate 694,913 of NW_027328407.1, forward strand.
CAAAGCCTCTTTTTCGAGTCCAAAGCCTCATTTTTCAAGTCCAAACCCTCATTTTTATGTCCAAAGCCCCATTTTTCGAGTCCAAAACCTCATTTGTTGTGTCCAAACCCTTGTTTTTACATCCAAAGCCTCACTTTTAGGCTCCAAACCCTCATTTTTCAGGTCCGATGCCTCATTTTTAGGCTCCAAAGCCTCATTTCTAGGGTCCACAGCCCCTTTTTGAGCCCAAAGCCTCATTTTTAGAGTCCAAAGCCTCATTTCTAGGGTCCAAAGCCTCATTTGTAGAGTCCAAAGCCTCATTTCTAGGGTCCAAAGTGTCTTTTTCAAGTCCAAAGCCTCGTTTTTCAAGTCCAAAGCCTCATTTCTAGGGTCCAAAGCCTCATTTTTTTGTCCAAAGCCTCCTTTTTTTTGTCCAAAGCCTCATTTTTTTGTCCAAAGCCTCATTTTTCGAGTCCAAAGCCCCATTTTTCGAGTCCAAAGCCCCATTTTTCGAGCCCAAACCCTCATTTCTAGGGTCCAAAACCTCATTTGTTGTGTCCAAACCCTTGTTTTTACATCCAAAGCCTCACTTTTAGGCTCCAAAGCCTCATTTTTAGGCTCCAAACCCTCATTTCTAGGGTCCAAAGCCTCATTTGTAGAGTCCAAAGCCTCATTTTTTTGTCCAAAGCCTCCTTTTTTTTTTTTTCTTCGGGCCCTGGGTCCTTGGGGAGGGCCGCGAAGGGGAAGCGACCCAAGAACCGACTGGTTTTGTGGTACGGGAGGAAAGGTACGAGCGAGGCAAAACCCGGAGTGAGCAGGCGTAAGGCCGAAATTCAGTCGGCGGCCAGAGCGATGAAGACTCCCGACTTCCTCCAGCGGCCGCCGAAGGATCCCTAACGCCCACCGAAGGACTTAAATCCTTCGTCAGAGCCGCTTACCCGCGAGTTCCAAGAAATCTCGTGTCGCTATAAATTAATCCGATGAATACGGATGGTTTTGCGATCTAGAATTGGTGGGAAGGGCTTATGGCGGAGCGATCCCCAGTGCTGGACTGAAGGACGCGTCATAACAACTCCGTCGCTATCGAGTTTTATTTCGGGAACACGCCGAAACCGGGAAATTCGGATTTTAAAGGGTCGGCCCCGCCGATTTTGCCTCGCCCCTGTGCTCAGGACGCGACCCCAGAGCGTCTCCGCTCCCACCCGGTGGGTTGCGAAACGGGTGAATCTTTTCGGCGAATCTTTGCGCGCCGACAAAAGCCGATCTCCGCTCGGCAGAGCCGCGCGGTCGGTAGAGTCGCGACGACGACTCAGAGGAGCGGGTTGGCCGGCGACTTGATTAACCGGCGAATTCCACAAACGGCCAAACTTAACGAACTGGTGAGCTTAACGAACGAACAGAGGCGATTTGGCGACGGAGCTATTTAGCCCGTCGCGGTTTATCCCAAATTTGCATCTATTGGACGGGGAGAGGGAGAGAGAAGCGAGAAAAGGGAAGGAAAAGAGGGGAGGGGAGAGAAAGAAAAAGTATCCCCGCCCTCGGATCCCACGATGACGATGACGGACGCGGCGATCCTCCAGTGGCGGGCGCGCGCGTGGTTCCTTGGATGTCTTTTCTCCGCTAATCCCCGCCTCCAGCCACGCCCCGTCGGGACTTACACGCTTCTTGTTCTAGAAAGTTCTCAATCTTCTGCGCAGGCGCTGGGGGCGGTGGCGAGGGCTCTCTCGGGCGGTCGCAAGCCCCTTCCTCAGATCAACCTTGTGCCATCTCTCGCCGTGCACGGTTGGGTGCGGCGGAACCCGGAACTCCGCCGCGCTCTCCGCGTCCCGCACGTCCCGCTCTCCGCCGCCCCGCCGTGCAAATGGCTCCTCGCCTCGCCGCAACGTTTGAGACGTCAGCCACGCTAACGCCCTTGCTCACCGTGGGCGGGGAGCGGCTGTCGCTGAAGTCTCCCTGTCCTCCTCCCTACCAGGAGTCCAGCCAGGTGCGGGAGCTCTCCATCAGCCTCTTCAAAGATGTGATGAAGACTGTGGTGGAGAGAAGCAAGAAAAAGATGAAGAAGAAAGTGCAGAGGGTCCTGCTCCCGCTGTTCATCCGTATGAACGACCAGAACAAGAGCGTGGCCAAGGTGCAATGACGAGTGACCGGTGTCGCGGGGAAGGGCGTGCTGACACCATGGGGGTGGCCCAGGCATAAGGGGCAAGGGCTGCTGGACGTCAGAGTCTGGGAATGTGTGTCACCTCAGGGTCCCACTGCTCCCCTCTTCCCTGCCCTGGTCCCACCACTGCCTTCCTCCTTCCCCCCTGCTCCATTCCCCCCTGGAGAATGGTGGGAAGGGAGATGCAGCCGGCGCTGGACTGGCCTTGCATCCCGGGATCACAGCTCTGCCCACCCAGAGCCTGGGTGTGAAGGAGCTGGCCCAGTTCAGAGTCTGTGCCCCGCTGCCTCTTCCCATAAGGGGCTGGGAACGGCTCGGAGCCTGGCCGAGAGGAGGAGGATGCCAGGTCTCCTTCCCTGGGCTGTGGTGCCATCTCCCAACCTCTGCTTCTCTGCAGGCCTCTGGGGACACCCTGCTCGCCTGTGCAGAGTTCCTGCAGTGGAGGAAGCTCAGCTGCCTGGCCAAGACGAGACAGACAGAGCTGATTGGAGAGTGCTTGGTGAGGACAACCCCCGAGCCCCAGGGCCGGGCTGGACCAGGGCTGCCCCACGTGCCCGTGGGGAGGGCTGTGTGGCTGTCCCTGGCCTGCCCTGCTCCAGCCCGCAGCCCAGAGCCTGGAGCTGCATCCTCCTTCCCTGCCCTCAAGCACGGAGCCCCCAAGGACTCTTCTCCAGGCCCCTCTCCCCTCCCTGCCCCCAGGGTGCTAAACAAGGTCCTGGCACGTGTGAGCCCTGGCAGTGGGACAGCGGGGTCTCAGCACAGCCAGGCCCCCTGTGCCTGCGGCTCTCTCTGAGCCTCAGCCCCACAGGGCTCCGGGATGGGAGGGAAGGAGGGCACTGGTAGGAGGGACTGGTCTGGGTGGCTGGGGAGGGCCTATACCAGCCCTGTGCCCTTGTGCTCTCTCCAGGTACTGCACGACAGGAGCAGGGTGGAAGAATATGTGTGTCAGAGCCTGCCGTACCTGAAGGACGCTCAGGCCAGCTTGCGAGAGGCGGCCATCAGGTTCATCGGTGAGCCACAGCCCCTGGGGTCCCTCTTCTGGCAGCCTGGCCCCAGTCCCCACCACTGCACTGGCAGCAAGGGGCAGCCCTGTGGCTTCCCTGGGGTCAGCCCCACTGAGGGGGGGGCGGGTGTGCGGCCGCGCTGGCAGGCCCAGGGGCCGTGCTGCTGGGAGCGTGCTGGGGAGCAGGAGGTCTGACGGGAGCTCTGTGCCTAGGGCTGGCCGCACGGCACCTGAGGAACCTAAGGAGGGAGAAGCTGTGGGATATCTGCAACGGTGAGTAGGGGCAGTGCTGTGCTGGCCGGGGCTGGTGGGGCAGGGGACAGAGGCTGGGCAGGGTGCTGCCATGCCTGGCCCTGCTCCAGGAAGAGGCTTCAGGGGCCGGGGAACATGTCAGGGGCACACGGGGCATTCCTGAGCAGCAGCTTCCAGCTGGTCTGTTTGTCTCCCCTGCTCCTCCTGGCCAGGGACAGAGATGGGTGGGGCTGGCATGGTCTGGAGGGGACTCCCAGGGGTCTCTGCAGGCAGTGGGGGTTCACGGCTGCTTTGCTTCCTTCTGTTGCAGCCATCCTGCCCTTGGGGAAAGACCCCGAACTCTCCATCAGCTCCCTGGCAGCTAAGGCCATCTACGTCCTGACATCTCGGGACCTAACATCAAGATGGAGCCTGCGGTGGCTGTGCTGCTGGCTCTGCTGAGCCTTGGGGAAGTGAAATCGTACCCCTGCAAAAGGGCCGTATTCGAATGATTTTTGTTTTTAAATAAAGCAGAAACAAAAAGCCCCGTCCCGTGGTGTCCTTCCCATGGGGACCACCCTGCGTGTGCTGAGCAGACAGTGTCATTCCCGGCCTCTGCCGCTGCCTGCAGGACAGCACAGCCGGACCCAGGGTGTCCTTGCACCACAGGCCCAGCTGCCCCGCCAGACCACAGCCCCGGAGGGGAGGAGGAGAGAAGCTTTAGCCCAGCCTGCCCCTCCGGAAACACCTCGGGGCACGAAAAGGCACCCGCGCTCTGCCAAGCGGGCGAGTCGTCATTTGTCCCGGCACCAAAGTCCTAGCCCAGCCTTTCAGTGCCCAAAGCTCCTGTTTTGGGGCCAAAATCATCATTTTTGGGGTCCCAGGCTGTCTTTTCTGACCCAGAGCCTTTCCTTAGGGCCCACCGTTTCATTGGAGGGTCTGAACCCTACAGGCAGAGCTGGTCGCCTGGCAACGTCCGCCCAGAAGCCTATGGGGAGTCGGTGGACCCAGGACAGCCAATCGCCTCTGAGGGGGTGGGGCAAGGCATGTGATTGACTGTAATGAGGCAGCCAATCAGAGGAAGGCTCATCTAAGGGGAGGGCGGACTCAAACCAGGGAAGAGTCACAGCCCAGGCAGCCAATCGGAGGTCATGAGCTCAGGTGCAGGGCGGGCACAGCAGCACAGCAGCCTGACCACCTGGGGGCCAATCAGAGGCAGCATCACCTCAGGGGAGGAGACTGACAGCCCTCCCGACCTATGCCGGCAAAGACCGATGGGAGAAGGCGGTGGGCTCTGCCGCGGCCAGGCTGAGCGTCAACATGGCGCATGTGGGGCCTGCCCCGAGGCTGAGCAGCCCCCGGCCCAGGCCCGGGGACCCTCTTCCCCCCTTCCACCCCTCCCCCCTCTCTCCCCTCTCTCCCCTCTCTCCCCTCTCTCCCCTCCCCCCCCGCCCCAGCCGCCCCCATGTTCCTGAACCCCCCGTCTGCATGGGAGCTGCTGGCTCACAGAGTCAGTATCCCGTGGCCGTGCCACTAGACAGCAGCCATGGGCCACAGGGCTTCTTGCCACCATTGCTGCTGGAATCCATCTGGCGGTGATGAGGACGTGATGGTGAGGGCACTGGGATGGTGGTGGGGTGTATGAGGATGGGTGGGGGCTGATGCTTGCCATGGGGCTACCCGCCATCACCTCACCCACATCCCCTCCCCGCAGCCCAAGGGCCCTGCAGCAGCCTGCAGGGTGGTGAGGAAGGGGAGGACGTGGCCACCATGCAGCGTCTCCTCCCTAAGATAGTGGGTTGAGTAGGGGGGGATGGTGGGGCTGGGGTCTTTCCCTGAAAGCAGGGGAGGTTCCTTTCTTCTCAGTTCCTTTCTCCTTTAATTGCGTGCCTACACTGTTCCTTTTTTCCAATTTTTGTTTCTCCCTGCTTGCCCCCAGTTCCATTCTCCATTAAAGGTGATGATTTGGCTTTCTGGACAGATCTCAGGGTAGGTCGATACAGGCTATGAGTATAGACTGGTCTGTCCCTTCAGAGCTGTAGGCTACAGACTGGATAGACAGGGGCTACAAGTAGAGTTACTATTACTACAAGTAAGCAGCAGGTCCTCTTAGGAGAAGCCGATATGGAGTCTTTCAAAAGGGTGTTTGTAACTGCTGTGAACTGGGGCCTTGTGACAGTGACGGTAAGGTCATCAGCCTGCAGCTCTGCAGCAGGTAAAACTACCACTGAAAGAGTTTTGATGGCGGATGCTGCTGTGTGTCTTTCATTTTGAGTACTCATGTCATGGAGCTAGAATTATTTCTTTGCAATTAAGTGAGGGGGATCTTCCTGCACTGGTCTTCTCTTTCAGGAGCCCCTCCTGCCATCCTTTGTCATCCAGAGCTTTCCCCTCTGCTCCTGAGAGGAGCGATGGCCGAAATGGGGAACGAATCCTGTGAGTAATGGCTTCACCAGCCGCTATGATTTTGTGAATGCCCAAAGGCAACGGACGTGGCTGGTGCTCCATCCCTGAATGTTGATGTGCTGGCAACCTAGAGTGACTTCTGGGGTGTTTCCTGATAGCACCCAGACTTACCCAGCTGTTTTCTGTTTGACACAGACCTGAAAAATGCCTTAAAAATATCTGGTGGGAACACAAGAGAGCTTGGTGGTGGGTGGGAAGTGGAAGGGACTGTGTCCTTCTGGGGAGGCCATGGCAGCGGTGTCCCTGTAGGTGCTGGCTTTAAGCTGGCCAAGCACGCATTATCCTCTCTGCACCCTTGACGTCCTCTCATCCCTCTTCCTTTTGCCCTCCCTCAATACCCGTCTGAGTCCTGGGCTGGTGGGTTGTATTGTATTCATTACGGGTGACCCTGCGCACCATCGGTAGCTGAACTGTGCGGTGCCACAGAGAGGTAGCTCTTGATGGCCCCGGGAATCCCTGGGCAATGAGGGAAATGTTGGAAGTTGTTTCTCCTTCCTGGTGGGAGCATGCACCGGGGCTTTGTTGTCCGAGAAGCCAGTGGGGAGTGCTCCTGGCTGGACGCAGCTCCCTTGGCAGATGCTTGTGCTCCTCTCTCGGCCCCCAGCTCTGATTCGTGCCTTTCCCCCCAGCCAGGCTGTGCTGCCGGCTCTTGGGAAATGGGGGTGCAGAGGGTGGATGGTTTTCCCACAGCCAGGAAGTTCCCGTCAGCCCGTCAGGGATGTTTTCTTGCAGTTACAGGTTTTAAAACAACCCAGGGAAGATTTTTTCCAAGGAAACTTGACCCAGGAAAGTGCAGGGTTGAGTTCTGATTGCTCGCTGCATGGATTGTGCCTGTCCTCAGCCAGGCACACAGTAGCTTTTGGATGAGGAATGGGGCTATTCCAGGCTGAAGTGAGCAATCAGGATCCCAGGTCTGTTTTGTTTAAGGCAATCAGGTGGAAATGTGCGTTTGGAGCCTTCATGGTCACTTAACGTTTGGATTTCAGTGCTGTCCTCTAATCTGAATCTTGCAGTGATTTTATTGTGGCATAAAAATTAAATGGGGAAAGCAGATCTTCCTCACCCACAGACACAGCTTCCCCTCAGCTCAAGGTGAACAAACAGAATCTCTGAGCGTGCGTTGTTTTATTTAAATGTGTATCAGATATGCAGCATCAGGGGAGTTGCGTACAGCGAATGGTGGCAGGTGCCTGGGGCTTGACCAGCGTCACCTGGAAGGGGAAAAGGAGGAAAAGGTGACCATGGGGCCTTGTTCTCAGTTGGTCTGGGTCCCCGTTGCCCTGCATGCCTCCTGAACCAAACGCCGATTCTGGCCAGTCACTCTGTGTCTCTCTGTGTCCCCTTTTGGTCAGGGCTGGGTGTGGGTGCAGTGGAGGTTCAGCGTCCTGAGCGAGCAGACTTGTCTTCAGCCATGGCCGTCTGTCCGAACGAGGGTGCTGATGTGCACTGGCCATTCCTCGTTGCGCACTGCTGGTGTGTGCCGTGCAGCTTTCAGCTCGCTGCAGCTATGCCCGTGACACGCTTATTGGAAAGCTCATGTATTAGCAGAGCATTCGAAATGTCCTGGTGCTGTTAGTCATGGGCTTTTTTTGCTGTCTTGGGGGAGGAATGTGAAGAAGAGAGCAAACTAGTTTAGGAATAGCTAAAATACCTGCCTCAGGTTTTATGAGAAGACTAAACCAAGTGACCAGACCCATGCCCTGTGCCTGAATTGTTGCCATTTTAACATCAGGATCTTTTAAAGATCCCTAGAAGCACCTCAACTTATTAGGGAAGGAAAAAAATAAAAAATCTTCTTTCTCCTTGGATCAGGGACTTTCCGAGTGTTTTTGGACACAGGGGCGTCTTGTGCCAGTGACAGTCACAGTGGCTGACCCTGTGTTGTCCTGTCCTCCTGCAGGGTGGTGTGTGTTTGTGTAATGACAGGAGCTTTGGAGGTTCTCAGGAGTAATTACAGAATAATAGTATGATTGTACTGCAGTAGTCTGAGGATTTGAGGGAAACAAAGATTTGGGGAGGAAAGGATACGTTTAATTAGCAGTTAGACTTTTCACAACACAGCCTTTGTGGGTGACTGACAAGATGATCATGGAGGTGGTGGCTGAGACTCTGTAATGGAAATTCTTTTGTTCTGCAATTGAGCCCAAATCGCCCTTTAACAGTCTTAGTCCGACTGCTGAATCTGGAAGTATGCGTTTTCTTTTCCCAAAACAGGAGATAATTCAGTTGGAGGGAGAGCCTGCTTGAAAGTTGTACTAGTTTTGGGACAGCGGCCAGCTGGGGCCTGGGGCCCTAGGGAGTGGGGGCTGTTTATGCCCCGTGCCCTTGGCCTGGTGCTCACAGCTGGGAATGGGCTTTCCAAAACCCTGCTGGAAGGAGCCAGGTGTGCCCAGCCCTGGCACGGCCTCAGGGTCTGCTGCCAAGCTGCCTTGAAATCAGCTCTTCGCAGCAGGACGTTGCCCAGGAGTAACTTTGAGTGTTGCTGTTGTCCTTCAGGAAGCATGGCACACAGCAAGCACAGCAGAGCTGCGCCTGTGCCAGGAGAAGACTTTACTGAGAGCCGGGGCTGATGGTGACAGTTCCAGCAGGTGTCCAGCTCAGGAAGATGCAGGTAAGATGGCAGAGAGGGGACACGGACAGGCTGTGACTTCTCTTGCAGGAACAAGATTTAACGGCAGAAGGGAAGCAGGATGAAGGGCCCTTTTAATTAAAAAGTGCATCAGACAGCTGTCGCAGTCAGGATGAGAGCAGAGGGAGCAGAGAAGGAGATGCAGTTGACGTGGCTGGGACAATGGTTCCGAGGTAGCAAATGCCACACAAACAGAGGGACAGGCAGAGGCATTGGGAGGTGGTGGAGTGGGTGTGAAAGGTGCCTGGGAGAGAGGAGAGCAGGGGGAGATGGGAGACAGAGATGGAGACGGAGGGGAAAAAGGCGTGGTGTTGGGAGTGAGGACGCTCCTTCTGCGCAGGTGGTTGTGAGGTCAGAGGTGTGTGAGGAGCTGATAGGCCAGGAGCAGGCCCCTGGCTTATGCATGTGCTTGTGAGGTCACTGGTGTCTGAGGAGCTGATAGGGCAGGAGCAGGCAGGTGTGAGCAGCCATAAAGGTGACTGGGTAGAAGGGGAAGTGACTGAGCAGAAGAATGTTCTTGTGAGCCCCGGAGCTGTGAGCCTGGCGACCGGAAGCATCCTTGAAACTGCAGGTGGCCGCTTTGCAGCACAGCGAGGTACCGAGAACCCAGACACCTCCAGGTCATCTCTGAAGTGAGGCTCTTTACGGTATTGTTCCACATTTGGGCTGTCTTTTGGAGGCAGTTTGGTTTATCAGCCAAGCCGTTGATCGGCTGGATCCCCGCGGGATTGGTTTGTCCTCCCCTCTGGGATGCTTTGGCTCTTTCTGAAATCTGTCTCCTTCACTTTATACCAGTATTATATCTCCATATAGGCAGTCTCTCATCAGTAGATCTGCTGCTGTTTTGAGAAGTTCCCTCCCTCATAAGTTTGTAGTTACCTGCAGTAGTATACACCTACTTCGTTGTTGCTGTTCTATCGACTCTTGCTGAAAGACTGGTTGTTGCGATACGATTGATGGCTGCTCTTCTGGACTGCTGCCATACTACTGATTGATCCTCTCTCATGGATTGCTGATAGAAATGGGAAGCAGGTCCATGGCCTGTAGCTCCCCACGGCTCCTGCCAGGCATCCCCAAAGTGTTCTGTCCTGCTGTGGAGGGAGCTGAAGTCCTGGGTAGCAGCCCCAGACTCCACCACGGGAGATACCCAAAGAGTTTGGTGTATGTTAGCGGCAGGTCCTTACCCCATAGCTCTGTGGAAGTCCTCCGAGGAATTTTGTGGATTCTTTTGGTTTCCTGTGGTGGCAAGTGCATTCCCAGGTAGCAGCTCCACAATCTTCTCAGGTAGCTACCCAAGGAGCATTGTGTATGTTGGGGGCAGGTCCATTCCTCTTTTTGCATCAGGACTTCTCCCATACATCTGCTGGAGCATTTTCTTTTTCTTTACAGACAGCTAAAGTCCCAGGTAGCAGCACCACCATTTTCCTAGTTAGTTAGTTGAAGAGTTTCCTTTGTGTTGGAGGCAGGTCCATGCCCAGTAGCTCCTTAGGAATCCTCCGAGGAATCTGCAGAATGTTTTGGCCTCCCAGCTGGAGACAGCTGAATCTCGCAGGGATCCATCCCAGAGTTTTCCAAGGTGGCTACCCAAGGTGTTTTGTGTATGCTGCAGTCAGGTCCATGCCCGGTAGCTCTCTGGGGCTCCTCCAAGACATCTCCAGGAGCATAGGGGTTTTATCTTCAGACAGGTGAATTCCCTGTAGGCAGCCCCAGATGATTCTAGAGTCGCTACCCAACAAGCATTGTGTATGCTCCTTTGGACTCCTCCCAGGTAGCTGTGGAATGTTTTGCCCTGCCCTGGAGACAGTGGAATTTCAAAGGTAGCAGCCCCAGACTCCTCCAAGGAATCCACCCAAGGAGTTTTACCAATGTTGGAGGCAGGCCCATGCTCTGTACCTTGCTGGGTCTCCTCCAAGGCAGCTTGGGAGTGTTTTGATGTTCCCTGCAAATGGCTGAATTTCCTGGCTGGCAGCCACAGACTCTTCCTTGATAGTTACGTGAAAAGTTTTCTTCCTGTAGGACTCAGGTGCATGCCCGGTTGCTCCATGGGACTCCTCCCAGGCATCTGCAAGAGTGTTTTGGCCTTTTCAGGAGATGGAGGAATTCCCAGGTAGCAGCCCCTGTC